>NC_053434.1:6358433-6503081 GCF_007990345.1 Gossypium hirsutum | reverse complement strand
ATCCGTGATATATTTAAATAATCATATACATACCCTATATTGATACTTGGATGTGTCAAACACAAATAAACACCTATGTGTTTTACAGTTGGCTGTTTAGTGATTAATTGACCTCTCAAGATTACATGTGTATGTTATCATATACATAGAGTCTGAGCAACTATTAAATCTATGGGTTAGAATTTAGAAGGAACTTGAGTTGCCCATCTGAATTTCAATACTTTTTATACAGTCTGGTAATGTGGCGACAAGTTTCATTGAATGGCTAGAAAGTAATCGCGGATGGTTTTCCGTTTCAACGAGGAAGGAGGATTCAGCACCGAAGTCGGACTCCTCATTGCGGCTTCAGGTGTTTCTCAAAGGTTTCATTTGGTCTGAAGTTGATGGGAACTTTTTCTTCTGGGCTTCAGGAGTTCTAAGTAAAGATGCAGTGGCAGGACTAGATGAGTAAATTTGGAGTGCTTCATCTGAAGAATATGAACTACAAGTACCAGGTTGCTTTATTTGATCCATTGGTTCTACAGTCATTCACCAATAGCTTACTACTTTCTGCGCTTGGAACTGCCATTACTCTTCTTCGGACGGAAGATGGCAATCTTGTGCTCGAGCAGTATTGGGTTCAATGTTCCATAGTCGAACCTGAAAATTGTACGCAGTTCTGGTTAGAATTTTGAGAAGCATAAAAATTTCCAAATAATGTTCAATCTCAGCATCTTAACCATCGCCAAATGATTTTTCTTTTTGAAATTCACACAGAATTAGACCAATATACAATCAACACTGACGTGAAATCATCTGCAGAGGTTGCATCTCCAACCTCGATAGCACCCAGATATGAAGAAAAGAAGATATAACATTAAAACAACGATCTAGCAATATGGGGCTAAAACTCGAGTTTCATAAACCATGCAGCTTAGGCAAAAATTTAATTTCATTTCTGCCTAAATTAACTTAATTTTTGAAAGTTAAATTTCACAAAAGAAATTCTCTAAACCATCAAAAAAAGTAAAGCAGACTTGAAAAAGCAACAAACAAATAAAAATTACAAAAAAAAAACCAAACAAGAAAAACCTTTGAACTCTCACAGATTTAACTATATAATTTAAATGACATCAACAATTAAGATTAAAATCTATCTACAAAATGAGTAAAGAATAAACTAACAAATTTATCTTTTAAAATTACAAATAACCAATAATTCTAATGTTACTATGTATTCAAATAGATAGATTTCTATGTGCATTCATCACAAATTTTGATCCATGACATCACATAATAAAAGAGAACAATAACAATGGTTGCAATGAAAGGAAATTACAATCTACTGCCGTACTTCTCCTTTATGACCTTTCAGATGATAGGCTCGCTAGAGGCTTGTTTACCTGCTTTCCATTGCTAGCTATATTATGTACTGAAATAAAAACAAGAAATATTTATTCCAAACATATATTTTCATTTAAGAACCCAACCTTCATATGTAAGCATCTCCATCACTTGAACCACTTAATACGTGATCTCATCTGGACTATTGTAGCCTGCATTGCACATATATTCGAAGTATAGGAGAAATTAGCAGTCAAATAAAAGAAATCATCTGCAATTGCATGTTCAATTTTCTTTCCATTTATTTGAGGATTTTGTTAAGATCATATCACCATGCTGATACCCGAATATATGCTGGGACCAAACATGGATACTTCAAACATAAATGAACAGTACATAAAATTAAGTAGAACGTACCTTTACATAAAAAGATTCTATTTGGCATCCAGAGAAAGTGTGAATCGGGCCCTTATCAAGCTGAAGTACATTATACAATATATCCTGGTAAAAAAGAAAGAAAATTGCAGCCGAATTAGACATAACAATTAATGAAATGATGTTTTAGTTAGTGCAAAGCCAGATTAAACAAATTCTGGCTGTACGGTAAGTACAATCAGACTTAAATAAACAGATGCTTGTCAGATTCATTACCTGTTATCCATGCAACATGCTGTGAGAAATACTCCTTTCAAATCCTGGACAAGCTAGATATACCCTGAAATGGTACCATTAACATGTTCAATATGAATAACTCTAGTTAAAACTCTATCTACGAATCTATGTTGCTCGAATTTAAGTGTGGTTGAATATAAGAATGTATCTGACACTATGTTCAGTCTTCTTATTAGTTTTTTATGCATTTGAAGACCGTATCCCTATAGCCATATAACATTAGATATGAATGTTGAGCACGACTCAAAATGAGAGTAGATGTAGAGCAGCTATAAATCCGTATTTAGGGAAAATGTTTGATCAAATTGAGTTGAATGAGTGAAAAAATTTTAAATTAATCAAATTGACAAATACTATTTTATCATCCTAACTCAATTTGAATTTTTTTTCAATTCAAATCGAGTGAAATAAAATTTGAGTCAAAATAAATCAAATGAAATTGTTTGAGTTAATTTAAAAAATTAAACATGTCAAATCAAAATCTTGTTATAATATAACTAATTTCATGTTAGAGCAAGTAAATTTAAAACCATATATATTTCAAAACATTTTCAAAGCAAAATAATAAAAATAAGATATTTTAATATGATAAACTTAAATAATTAATTAACTTATTAAATCTCAAAATTATTATATTAGAATATTTTAAAATTTAACTTTTTTATATATTTTTTAGAATTTTTAAAGATTTTTATAATATTTTAAATATATATAAAATTTGGAATTTTATAAATATTTTAATTTTTAATTATTTTAAAAAATTTAAAATTATTTTGAATTATTTTGGTTAAGATAGACTAATTTATTAATTTTCAAAATAACAAGTAAAAAGATATTTACACTGATCTATTATTTGAATTATTCAAGTTATTCAAATTATAAAATTCTAACTCGATTACTCGAATTACTTATTCGAATTGACTCTAATAATTAACTCAAAATTCTAATTTTTTTCAAATAGAATCGAGCCTGTACTATCTTCAATGGACAATTAGCAGTAGATTGCTGGGTTGGACACCAATATTCCTTTCATGTATGAGAGTGAATTTTCTTATTTAGTAAAATACTGCTTTTGAAATATATTGCGGGATAGAAAATCTAACCTTTTGTGTTGAAGACTCTGGATGTGGACATGCCTGAGTAACATTAGATTTCAGATTTCTTGTATCCCAGAACTTCACAACACTGAAATAACCACCAGGATTAAGCGGGAGAGTATATTAAGTAAGCATGATATAGCATATGCACAAGAACTCAAAACTTGATCTTAGTGATGTCACTGAGCTTCTAACGTACCTGTCTGCTGCTCCAGATGTGGCAATGGAAATCTCATCTTTGAGATAAATAACTGATGTAATGCTGGCAGCAGCAGCCTGAAAAGATATAAATAAAGCATTAAAAATTGCTTACAATATATTGAATAAACCTCAGCAGTGAGCAAACCTTGCCATGCCTCCCCCGCCTTGCTTGAGATGAAAGATGAGCTCCTTTAACCATGGAGGTTGATCTGAATCAGGTGAAAATAACAAGAATGGAGGTATTATTTCCTAATATCACAAATATAAACTCCTAGGCTCAATTTCATTTTTAAAGTATCCATATCCGACAATCATGTTTGATCCATAGATACAAAGATATGATCTCCAAGAATCTTTTGCGTATATGAAAATACTTTTAAAAAATCATATAAATACTCACACAAATAACATTGTCCTAGACACTGTATGAGAAAATAAGTTGCAACAACTTACGGATGGCAGACTTCATCACATCTACTTTTCGAGTTACTCTTGCATCTTAGATCCCAAATGGCAAAGGACCCATCTCTCGACCCAGAGAGAACAAGATCTGTTGGACAATCAATGGTAAATGGCCCGATCTTTCTGAACAAACAAGGAAAAGAAATATGTTCAAGAGAGCTACCAGAATTGGTTGGATGAGAACTCAAACATTTAACACTTCCCGTATGCCCATCAAGACTCCAGCGCATTTCTTATCCTGAGCATCCCATACTTTTATCTGCACAATGTTCAAAAGGAAAAATTAGTTCATTTGGTTTCTTTGTTTCTTTCTCGTTGAACCAATAAAATAAACTGTTTTCTACACATGGCTACTTACAGTTTGATCCCCTGAAGCTGTTAAAATGTGGGTATCTTCCTGCAAGAAATATCAGAATATTAGCATAAAAAAAGCATAAATGCATTGGCTAGAAGATTTTGTATGTAATTATCTCTTCGGTTCAACCAAAAATAGGTTTAATAGATACGAACTGATGTTACTCGGATTTGGACGTAGTGTCAGATATGAGTGAGTGTATATTTTCTTGAAAGGTTATATTAATTTTCGAAAATATACATTTGTAATGAAAAGCAAGAGCAATATAGGCATATACAGCACTCCTCTATTCTTGATGATTATGTCCAAAAGATTGGGATCAACCATCCCACGGATGTTTTACAACCAACAATTTCCAATGCAAGCACAAGAACTATCTCAGGAGTCTAAAGCCTGACTACATGTGATAGTTCTAAGATATGTATTTATAGGACTGCCGATCTAACATGGATAATATCTTCATTTGACGTTTCAAGCTGAAGCTACTAGCTTATGTTCAATTCATAATTGCGTAGAAAGAATAAAAAATGTGACCTACCTTGATCCAACATACATCAAATATGGCATTTTGATGTGCTAGCCAATCATCGATTCTTGCTTTTTCTATACAAAATTTATTAGGTGAAAAAAAACACCATTATTAGAACTGAAAGTAAAAGTGGTATACGAAGACAAAATAAATCGGATTTTAATGAAAATCCTGACAATCTAACCTGCATTTCATGGTAAGATGCAGCAGAAGAAAGCTCCCGCGAGAATCAAACAGGTTTACATATCCAGCCTCATCAGGTACAGCGAAAATATGGGAATTTTTACTTGCCTGAAATTAGGGATTTCATTCAAAATACAATAATTTTATTAAAATCACTTACACTCTTTTTACATGGGAAAAAAACATATACTCCATAAATTAAATATTATTTGTACAGTTTTAATAAACTGAAGAAAAAAATGGAGTACCTTACAAAAGGAGACGGCCAAAGGAGGCGTTTCTAAAACATTGTTTTCAATCGCTCCGATTTCAGTAAAATCCGAAGCTAATTCGTCAATCCATGCTCGTTTTCTAACTGAATTTTTTCCAAAAAATTGAAATAATCTTAGATAGAATTCTTTTAAGAGAAATTCTAGATACGAAAAATAGAGAAAAATAAGCCTTACCTCTAAAGCTACTGAGTTCTCTGGATCTGATACCGTGGAAAAAATATTGGAAAGTTGACGAATCGGTTCGCATTTCTTCTTCTTTTTTTCTGCAGAAATCACAAGCTCGAAGAGAGATCCAAAGAAGACGATATTAAAAAGAAAAATGAAATTATTTGGAGATTGAAATGTTTTATATATTTCATTTGGATTACGCGCGAGGGAATGTTTGGCCATGGTTTGAGCTGGCGGGAAATTTCAAATTTCTTTTTTCGCAGTTTACCGGCGGTTTCTCGCTGAAAAATACAAACACTGGTAGAATTAATACTTAATTACCAAAAACAGTTTTCAAGTTAGATGGGGTAACTTTTAAGGTTAAAATTTGTGAAATTTGATACACTTATTTTTTCAATTTGAAAATCTTAATTTAACTGTTGAGGTTAATGATAATTTTTATCAAATTTTATTAATTTAATGTATTTATTTTATGTCAATTATATATCACATTATTAAGGGCAATTTAATCAAAATTTTAAGTTGACCATTTAAAAAAAAACTTTACAATTTTAATAATTAAATTTAAATTTTAAGATAAAAATTTAATTTTAAATTTTTTAAATACAAAATTTAAATTTCACTTTTTTATCAAAAATACGTATACTAACATCACATTTTAACCTAATTTTAAATATGTAATCGACCAACTTTTTCGTATCCGCATTTATTAGCCTCGTTGCCTCAATATATATAAGAAACAAAAATCATTGATATTTACATTATTGGTGATTCTTTTGAGTGTTAATTAATTAGTGAGTGTTGAGAATAAAATCTTGTTATGATAAAATAAAATTAAAAGGTAAATTATATAGGATATAATTTTAAAATAGTTTTGCTTTTATTTTGGTTACGTTAATTAAATAATTGTTCGAATTAATTATTATTTTTAAAATTTTTGATAATCCGCTAATGGATTGTTGGTGTGGTCTTTTTTTTTTTACTTTTAACTAAAATTAAATACCTCTTTATAATTAGTCTAAAATATCTTTTTAAAGTTTATTTGAAACATGAATATTTCAATTGTGACATCATTAACATTTGAATACTCTTTAAGAATGGAAGCTCTAATGGTGACAATAGTTAACCATAACCCTCACCCTTTTCGATGAGTTTGTTTACAAACATAACAGCACCAGCCACTTTTTCAATGTTGAAACTTGTGAAATTTATTCGTGATTTATTTTTAGTATTGAAAATTTTTTTCTTTATTTGATTGCCAATAATTTAAGAGGAAAAAAAACTCGAATCTTGAATTTTGAACTTGTTTTAATCTTATCAAACAAGTGAATTAGCTAAAGTTAGGCTTAGTCAAGGTTATTATTTTACCCTTTTTTTTATTTTTCATACCCCTTAAGAACAAATCGAATAATGAAAATCCTAATATCGAAATTCAATTAAAAGAATGTCAAAGAAAAAGAAGAGAAAAAACCGCTTTACGCCTATACTTTAAGGAGCATATTTGAGTTTAGAAAGATTTTTTTTTTTTTAAGTAAAAGAGTAATATTTCCGTTAGCTTGTTTGGTCAAATTTGTACAATCCCTTAGTAATTTTGATGGTCGATGGTTGTTTTATTATTCATTCTAGTATCTTTTAATCGAAGAGTTCTTTGATAGAAGGTTATGGTGGAAAATTTGTAGATCTATTTAACAATATATAAAAAACAAGTTTAATTGGTTATTTTATATGAACAATTTTTATTTTTTAAACAAATGATGCGTTAATAATTTTTATTTTGTTAAAAACTTCAGCTTGATCATATAATCGGTGACAATAGGGTGGTAGACTATGTTATGCTGACAAGTAGGCTTATCGGAAAATGTGTGAGTATAGTCATGGAATTCCCTATTATTAAAGATGATTCAAATGTTGACGATGTCACCATTAAAATATTCACATTGCAAATAAAAAAATAGCTTTTGACTAATTACAAAGATTTCTTTAGCTTTCGTAAAAAAAAAGCCACGTCAGTAATCTGTTTGCGAATTAATAGATTTTTTCAACGGTGACAAATTCAAATAATTGTCTTAATTAGAGTAACTAAATTGACAAAAAAATTTAAAGTGACAAATATAAGAATAATTCCATTCTAAAATAAATTATAATATAATTTACCTTGAAAATAAAATCTTGTTATTGTAATTACAAATGTCATTAATGTGTATTTTTTGTCAACAAAAATTTCCAGAAAAAACTTTAATGGAACAACAAAAAATCATATTTACATTTAAATTTAAATGTCAATATGTATATATTTATAAAAAAAAGCATTTATAAGTATATGCAAAAAATCATATAAATTTAAATGTTAGTTTATATACTTATTGAAAAGAACTATGATAATATTTTATTAATTCAAAATCTTTATTAATTGCTTAAAAGAACACTTAAATTATAAAAGTTACTATCACATCACAAATTAAAAATATAAATCTTGCAATCCTCCATTTGTAATTTAAACATCCCATACCAAAGTTTCGTGGAATATCACGTTACCGAAGAAGATTGTGCAAATGCAGTAGTTAAGCTTGTTCCAACATTATGATTACAGCATTCTAGCACATCAGTATTTTTTAGTTGGTAGATTTTGACTTTATATTTATGTAATTATGCAATTGCAATATGCAACAAAAATAGATCAATAGATTATTAGCTATGGAAATTGTCTTCGTGAGATAAGAAGGTCTAATATGGAAATTGTAGTAATATTGAAGTTGAATTATGGAGTATTTAAGTTGGATTAATGTTATTAATGAAGATGAATGTGAATGGGTGATTCTTGAAATGAATAGTTTAGTAATTTTGGATTTTATTTGTATGAAGGGTGATATGAGTCGTGATAATATTGTGTTACGAGTATAAAAAGATTAATTGTTTGTGATTGAGAAATTGATCTCAAACATATGTTTCGGGAAGGAAATCAACTAGCAAATTAATTGAGTATAAAAAGTATTTGTGTTTTTCTGTAATCACCAAATGTAATTCTTCGAATTCTAGATGAAGATTTAAATAATTTTATAATGCCTAAAATGATTACAGATTAATTCTTATTATTTTATCTATTTATTTAGACGATATATCTTAACAGTTACCAACTTAAACAGAGGTTTTTGAGAGGATTGTTTGCTTGAATATCTGTTTATGTAAGGGACACTTTTATTTAAAGAATATTTTATCATTTAATGATTTGAAATAATCATAGTGGGTTGTGAAAATTAAAATAAGGCCTAATTTGAAAGAGAAAGTGAAAGAGTTGAGTTTATTTATTTTTATTGTTTGTTGTTTATTTAGTTGATCTAAGGTTTTTATATAAAGATTTGTAGATGGTAATTAAATTCTTAACAGTTTCGTGTAAAATATATGTATTTTACTATGAAATTAATTATATTGTAATAAAATTTTAATTTAATATATTTAATTTTTTAATTTAATTTAAATAATTTTACTCAATTTAATTTAACTTAAATTTTTATTTTATTCGATTTAATTATAAAAAATTTTAAATTAAATTAAAATAATAAAATAAAACTCATTAATTGACTAAGTCATCCACTCACTCTTAAAAAGAAACTCTAAAAACTTTAAAAGACTGAAGCCGCTTAGCTGCCGTACTTGAAGGTCTGGACGAGGAGATACGGATACTGCTGTCCTATTTGTCTTCTGAAGCTGTTCAACCTAGTTTATTTCCAAAAATTTTGTTCACATTTCATATAGACGAAAAAATTTAAAATAATTATTTTTTCATAAAAATAATGATATTTAAAGTGTGTTAGAAAATGATTGCAATTATGACATTCTTCTTTGTATATGTTCGGATGTTCCTTAAAATTGTAACATACTTTTTTTTTTTTTGGGTTAGACATAAACTTTGAGAAATAATAATTTTCACTTACAATCTATGTTCTGTATGATCAGGTGAAATAATTCATATACTTATAAGGTATTTTTATAATTTACTATGTTTTATATATTAACAATTTAAATATTCATCAGCCTCTCCAGTTGAAAGTGGCAGACCGAAATGATTAATTATCACGTAATAAATACACGTGTCAAAATCAGAAAGCATGACAGAGTCAGTTGGCAATATCAGAGATCCCTTCAATCTCACTAGGCTAGGGACCGTTCGATTTTAGAGAAATTCCCTCTTCACCGTGGGATCATCATAAATTTATGTGGTCAAAGACGATGGTTTAGTTGATTCAAGGGATACCCTTAAAAGAGAAAAAGGTCTTATAATTAGGGCGGGATTTAGGGTTACCAGTCTACCCTTTGTCTAACATAAGTACCCTACGAATTCTCGAAAAGACCCTTAAGGGGGCCCCACACAATGCCATAGCCAGCCATACAATAGAAAAGCAAATTGTGGGACCCTCCAGCGTGGCAGGGTGCCTCCATTCGTCTTAAAGGAACTCCTTAATCCTATCAAAATTAAAAGACATAGATATTCCCTCTTTTCTTTAGGCAATAATAAAGAAGATGGGGTCAAACGTGAAAAGGCAGATTTACCCCTGGTGATTAACGGCGTTAATTACTGAATTCATGAGAGGGTGCCCCTAAAGCGATCATGTTATGTGATCCTCGTTCCCGCCAAAAGAAAAAGAAGAAAATCTATTTAAAATATAATAAAATTATTGCATTAAAAAAATCTATATTGTTTATAAATACCCGGTAAAATACCCATGTAAAATAAATAAATTGTAATTTTCATTCGAATTTTTACAAAAAAGGAAAAGAAAAATAAAATGAGAGAATCCTATTGTAGACTACTGCTTTTGATAATCAAGATTGATTGAAAATGAATTATTGAGTACTTGAATAATCTTTTGTTAAACAATATTATCTCTTTATAAAATATTAAAAATTTATTTTGACCAAACAAAAGGAATTTATAAATCAAGGTTTAAGAGTAATCATTTATAAATGTATTGTTGAACGCATTAATTTTTTTTGGGGAAATTCCAACACCTATCTCAATTATGTTGACTTGTTATCCATTATTATCAATATATTTATATTTTGTTTTATCTTAAGTTAAAGTATATAAAATTTTGGGTTTGATTTGCTAATTTATTTCTTTAATGTATTTTTATATTTTAGTTGTACTACATGTATATTTTATAAAAATGAATTTTAGTTAATTATGAATATTTTAACTCCTATGATTTTGAATTTTTGGTCAAGCTGATGCCTGAAGGGATAAAGTTTACTAATTAATAAATCACTTATAACTATAACAATCTCTTTTAATAATAATTTTATAAATTTTAATGTATTTTAAAAAATAAATTATCACACGCTTATAATGTGAAAGAAAAAAATGACATGAATTTAAATCTTATCATAATATTATTTTATTAAAAATATATTTACATTAATATTTATCGTTTTATAAAAATAAGGAATTTTGAATAATTTTAAGAAATGCTTTTAAAAACCATGAAAACTAAAACATATTATTTTATTTTTTATTTCAAAGTAAAAACTCAGTTTTGAAAATATTTTATTTGAAAAAAAACTTAAATCAGTAATAATAAAAAGCATATATGGCTTCCTTAAAAGATAATATATGATAATTTTAAACATAACACACAATACAATATGAATGCAAAAAGTGCTTTAATAATTTATATTTGTACACTAAATACATAAATATATTAATTAAAAATAATTACAAAAATTCGAATATAATGAATGAATAAGCATAAGATATAAAAAAAAAAACCGAACGCTGGTAGTAGGAGGGAGATTATCAAAAAGTAGGGTGGCCAAAGAACAAAACAAAAGCAAGAAAAGTGAGGAAGCAAAGCAAAAAGGAAACAAAAAAATAAAGTAAAAGAAAGAAAGGAAAAAAAAGAAAAAGAAAAAGAAAAGAGTTTAAGAGTTTTATATTTTATTTATTTATGCCTGAGACTTGAGTTGAGAGGAAGACCAATCCAAGGATAAAGGACGGCTTTAATCTTCGTTAATTGTTAAGTTTAGCTTTGTTTTTTCTCTTCTTTTTTCAAAAAGCGACGGAAAATAACATAGAACATCAACTTCCATCCATAAATTAAGATTTCGTTTAAAACGAAGTTATTATCATTGTTTTCTGATTCTTTCTCCTTTTTTTTTTTTGCTTTCTTTCTTTTCTCTTGTTTGGATCGGATCTGTAATACGCAAAATCAACCCCCCAAACAATAGAGGAAAGCTCTTTTCACTTTTTCTCTTCAAAGAAGAGCTTTTGTCTCCTTAGTAATTTCTGGGTTTTTCATTTCATGAAAGATATCACCTTGTCCTGCATTCTTTTATCTGTTCTATGATCAGGTAACTTGCTTTTGGCCTCTTTAAATTTTCTTTTTCTTTATCGATCAAGATTACATTCATAGACGCAGACACACTAAGCTTGTTTCGTTTTTCATGCATTTTCTTAGTAACCAAGGATTATATATATATTAAGATTGTTAAAATACAGTTTTTTGATTTCTTAGTATATCTGTAGTCATATTTGGTCTTTTCTTTAATCGTAAGATGTGCTAGTTGATTATATTTTGTTTTGAATTTAAGACTGCTGTTTTAAATTTTCATTTCTTGGTTTTGAACTGATTCTCTTAGCATTCGATTATTTTGTATTTTGTAACAGTTTTTGTGTGCATTTGGGATATTAAGTTGGTTGATTCTGCAATTAATGGCTTTATCAAAGAGTTATCATGTAGAGGAAAAAAAAAGTTGAACGTTGCTGAATTTCACTTTGGTTTGGCAGTGATAGGTGTTGTTGAATTGTTCAATGGAATCCCTTGCTATTTCTTCATCAAAGAATCAGAATCTAGGTTCTGGTATAGGAAACAATGACCCTCCTTCAACATCCGGGATACCTAGGCGGCCTTCTCGGCCTCCATTACCGAAACAATCTGAAAACGAAGGGCTTTCTTCTGCATATCATGGTGTAAGGACCGTTCAACATCATGATGGTTCAATTGGCTCTCAAAAGCATTCATGCAAAACAGCCGATGACAACTTGGTCTGTGAAGAAATGCCTAATATAGCAAAACACTATTATGATTCAAGCAAGATGAAATCCGAATTGACGGGAAAGATTTTGGCAGTGGCAAGCAAATCTTCCTTCAAACATCCCATTGATGACCATAAGAGTTCCAATTCCATTGCTTCATTGGAATACGAACAAACTGTGTCTGGTGTACACTGTTATGATTCTAGTAAGGTAAAATCCGAATCGGTGGGAAAGATTCTGACAACTGCAATCAAGTCTTCCTCAAAGCATCCCATCGATGATCATAAGACTTCTGATTCCATCGCTTCGTTGGAATATGAAAAACCTGTGCCTGGTGCACACTATTATGACTCGAGTAAGGTGAAATCTGAATCAGTGAGAAGCAAATCTTCCTTCAAACATCCCATTGATGATCATAAGGGTTCTAACTCCTTTCGTTCATTGCAATCTGAAAAAACTGTGCCTGGTGTACACTATTATGATTCGAGCAAGGTGAAATCCGAATCGGTGGGAAAGATTTCGACAATGGCAAGCAAGTCTTCCTTCAAACATCCCGTTGATGAAAAGCTTGTGCCCACTGCTATTCAGTTGAACAACCACATTGTATCTCAATCAGAACCAAGCATTTGTGTGAGTTGTTCGAGTAGTATGTGCACCAGATCTCTGTATGCCGAAGCTAAACAAAGTTTCACCAATACAGAAGTTAGTGAATGTGCAAGCAGTGATGAAAGCGGTGAAGTGAGTAGGAAGACGAGCATCAATAGGGGGAGCAATTGCAGTGATATTAGTGAAGAAAGCAGCTCAAGTTGTTCAATCAGTGCCATTTGCAAGCCCCACCAAGCAAATGATATAAGATGGGCTGCAATTCAAGCTGTTAGATCACGGAAAGGAGAGTTGGGCTTTAAGCACTTTAGGGTGTTGAGGAAACTGGGATGTGGGGATATAGGGAGTGTTTATCAATCTGAATTGACTGGCACCAATACTTATTTCGCCATGAAAGTTATGGATAAAGCTCTTTTGGCAAGTCGAAAAAAGCTTCTTAGAGCCCAAACAGAGAGGGAGATTCTCCAATCTTTGGATCATCCATTCCTCCCCACCTTGTATACACATTTTGAGACAGAGAAGCTTTCTTGCTTGGTTATGGAGTTTTGTCCCGGAGGAGACTTGCATGCTCTCAGGCAAAGGCAACCTGGAAAGTACTTTTCAGAGCAAGCTGCCAGGTTAGCTGTCGCTCTTCAAATGCTTTTTTGAAGTTAATTTTTCCCGTCTTTGGAGGACTCTTGAAGGTCATATATCTGTACCCCTGTCCGGGTACGTCTCCTTTATTCATTATTCCTTATGCTCAAGCTATGTTACTCGGACTTGGGTGGAAGTTTCGAACATGGACAACTGTCCACTGTGAGTATGGTGATATCCCTATATCCTTATCAGGTTATGTGAAGAATGGAAGCAGCATAATATTCAAGTTTGCATTACTGCATTTTCTAACATAACTGCTGCATGCATTTAAGGTTTTTTCATGGAAACCTGTGGATCCATTTCCTGTTAACTCTATTGCCCCATCAGGTTTACAATACAACACTTATAGGAAACTCAATGTTGCAATTTTGTTGTTACTACAGTAAGATTAGGAAGCCACCTTTTTCTTTTCCCTTTATGTACTTGTGTCCGACACAGTTGTCCTTAATACAATACAACACTGCTAGGGAAATCATGTTACAATTTTGGTTTTACCACGATAAGAACAAGAAACCTCCTATGTGGAAAATGGAATAACTTGTATCTAGTGGCTTTGCTCGAATCTGAATCCATAACATTATCATCTCTAGTTGGCGGCTCTAAACACACCTTTTGGCTGTTCTTGGAGTTATTAGGCTGTTTATATCCCTCCTTTCCTTTAAGTCTCAATTATAGTCAACTTTTTTCGATAACATCTTCTCCAGGTTTGTTTGCTGTGATCCCTGATTGATGTTTTGTTAGTTCAGGCTTCTTCATATCAGATGTTTTAGGAAGTATTCATGTTCTTATCCCACTCATCTAGTTTTTACGACATGCAATTTGAATCAGTTGTGTTCTTCAACATATTGGATGATAACTAGGCCCGGTACGATGAACGGATTGCGGCAAAAAGATCGTCCATATTATTGGCATTGATCTTCCTCTGTTGCTTTGCAGATTTTATGTGGCCGAAGTTCTCCTTGCTTTGGAGTATCTGCACATGCTTGGGATTATTTACAGAGACCTTAAGCCAGAGAATGTTTTGGTTCGAGAAGATGGACACATAATGCTTTCGGATTTCGATCTCTCACTAAGATGTTCTGTCTCGCCGACACTGGTTAAATCTTCAAACTCGACTCTGGCGTCGAAACATTCAGTGTACTGTGCTCAGCCTGCATGCCTCCAGCCAACCTGTGTAATGCAGCCAGATTGTATCCAACCAGCATGTTTCGGACCGCGTCTTTTTCCTAGCAAGTCCAAGAAAGAAAAGAAGAGCAAAATAAAGAGTGAAACGAATCAGCAAGTTAGCCCTCTTCCTGAGCTCATTGCAGAACCTACCAATGCTCGATCAATGTCCTTCGTTGGCACTCACGAGTACTTGGCACCTGAAATCATTAAAGGCCAAGGCCATGGAAGTGCTGTCGATTGGTGGACGTTTGGGATCTTTCTATACGAACTTTTGTTTGGAAAAACCCCGTTTAAGGGAGCCGAGAACCAGGCAACTGTGTTTAACGTGATCGGCCAGCCATTGAGATTTCCAGAGTATCCAAATGTGAGCTTTGCAGCGAAGGACTTAATCCGAGGCTTACTTGTAAAGGAACCACAGCATCGGCTTGCATATAGGCGTGGGGCTACTGAAGTTAAACAGCATCCGTTCTTTCAGAGTGTGAATTGGGCACTCATTCGATGTGCTAATCCGCCAGAGGTGCCAAAGCCGTCCATGACGGATTTTTTTGCCGGAACCAACGTGGCAAAAGCTCCGACGAATAACATGGTTCCGGGTTTAGATGTGAAGCCTTCTGGAAATTATTTAGAGATTGATTTCTTTTGATTCTTGTGATTATTTTTCCTTTCTTAGAAACCAGTGTTGTAAACATCTCTTTGAACAGAAATGAGGAATCACAAGTTGCTGCTCAATCTCTATTGATCCAGGTGTAATATACTCATTTAACCGGGCAAATCATTGGTCGATTAATCTATTTTTCTATATATAAAAAAAAGTATAAAATAAATATGAAAATACATAATTATCACACTGATGAATTCAAACAATCAACAATGGATGACATAACAATGTTGTCGTAATAATGATAATATAATGCTAATCGCGTAAGCATCAGTGGTATTTCAACCAAATAAAAAAAAAGTAAAAGGGAAAAAAAAGTACTAATATGTGATTTTCTTAAAATTTTTAATTGTTTTTTATAAATGGAAATGGGAAGCTGATAAATTCAAAGTGTTCCAACCGACCAACGTTCGCATTATCTTAAAACTTGGGATGCAAGTAGGAAATTCAAGTTAATTACCAAAAATGCCATGAAACACCTGCTTTCCATTTCGAACCTGCCAAGGAGTCTTCGGATATTAGCTTCGTGTCGTTAATAGAATGATTTGGATCTAGGTTCAGTCAACGGTGGGACCTACATATGTCTTTCCCCGAAGCTGAGGTTCAGCTTCCGAATCTCTTATCCCGTTCCGAAGCAACCGTTTCCCGCTCTGTCTCTGCCTCGAGTTCACTCGAGTTCACTCAAAAGTTGAGAGCTTAAAAGCTTCGCTCACACTCTCTTCTTCTGACTCTGTATTTCTTTTGTTCATGTTCATGGCGAGGTAAGGTTAAGAAATTAATTAAGAAAATCCAATTAATTAATTAATTAATTAATTCGATTATGTGAGATTAAAAGTAATCTCTTCTTCAATTTCTTTGACATGGGGATGATTTTGGTTTCTGGGTGTTTTTCTTTATATAAATTCATGGAATTTAACTTGAAAATCCAATTCCCAAAGAAAATAATTTCTTTTTTCTTTTTGGTTCTAATAAAGTTCTGTTTTTCTCTTCCTCTTCTTCTTCTTTTTTTTTTTTTGTTTTCACTTGAGTTTGAATGTTTACGGGGGTTATTATATGCTTGAGTTTCATCATCTTTTATGAGCTGCATTGTTGAGGTTGATATGATTTTAATGGAAAAGATCTTCCATAGTTCAGTTAAAAAGAAACCCTTTTTCAATTCAACCTAATGAAACATGCCATGATTTATTTCTTACAGATTGATACGATTTTAATGGAAAATTCTTCCATATTTCATTGCATCTTTATTGACAAAAAACAATTGTAATTTGCAGCAGAAGCTGGTTCATTGACAGTAGATCAATTGCAAAGAAAGTAAAAAACGCCATTCAAATCACTGACACTGACTGTGGAGCAATTCGTGAATGTCCGAACTGTCATCACCGTATTGATAATAGTGATGTAAGTTCGACACTTCGAGTGTTTCATAGCATGAATTTTTGGCCTCAGTAACGTCCACCTTGAAGCTGTTTTTTTTTTTTTTTTATGTAGGTTTCGCCTCAGTGGCCTGGCCTTCCAATTGGAGTGAAATTTGATCCCTCCGATATCGAGCTTTTACAGCATTTAGCTGCCAAATGTGGCATCGGAGACTTAAAACCACACCCCTTTATCGACGAGTTTATACCCACACTGAACGAGGATCAAGGAATCTGCTACACTCATCCTCAAAATCTCCCTGGTAAGGGTCCATGCCCAACATAATTATAATGGTGTACAAATTTGATTCTGATGATAATTTTAATTTTTTTTTTTTTGCAGGTGTAAAGAAAGATGGGAGTAGTATCCACTTCTTTCATCAAACCATCAATGCTTATGCTATTGGTCAGCGAAAGCGCCGCAGGATCCAGAACCGACATAGTACGATCGAGGAGCATGTTCGATGGCATAAGACCGGAAAGACCAAACCTGTCATAGAAAATGGAGTTCGCAAGGGCTGGAAGAAGATCATGGTTCTCTACAAACGTTCGAACCGAACTCACAAGCCCGAAAAGTCGAATTGGGTGATGCATCAGTACCATTTAGGGGCTGAAGAAGTAGAAGTTGGTGGGAATTATGTGGTTTCTAAAATTTCATATCAACAACGAAAACAGACTGATAAGAATGATGGCGTTACTAGGATGGAAGATTCGGATAACTCGATAATTCGTGCGAGTCCAAGGACCCCGAAAACGATGACTCCGAGTCCACCTCGGCCATGGAAATCAATAATATATGAAGGTGACATTGACGAAAAGGTGCACCAGGTACTTGGAGTTTTGCTGTTTATGAATTGAAAGGAAGAAATTTTGTCACTTGAATTCATTCGATCCTCACCAAAGTTGGATACTGTGGAACAGGAATCAAAATTTGCTGCAGAAGGATCTAATCTACCGATCCATGGTGTTGAATGTGAGGATCATTTATCCATTATGGTTGGCTGGGGAATCTCAGGCTGCTGTAAATTCCGAGATGAATTGCTTGGATAATTCTTCCCTGCAGGTAAAGAATTCGGTAAAGGATCGAGTCTCGTATGCCGTTCATGATGGAGATGTCGGCCGGAAACAAAGATGCATGCACTTGCGGAATTTCCGAGCTTGAGAACTTGGAATTTGATACACCACCAGATGTGTCACTATCTGTAAGTTAGCCTTTCAAAGTGTTCATCATATGATTATCATAAAAATCTCGAAATTTTCTCATTCATATGTTTTGCAGGATCTACAATTTGATTCCCAGGAAAGCATAAGTTCATGGTTAGACCAGTTATGAGGAGGATGTTGCAGAGGTGAAGTACCCCAATGACAAAGTCAAAGTTTTCGAGCTCCTTGAATCTCTTTCATGGCTGTTTGAGGCTCTTGAAGTTGTTCATCCCACCGGCACTGCCGGACTGCTCTCCGTCAGTTTCCGATGATATGAACTCCTATTCTATGTCAAATGTTAAAGTTTCATTCTTGTATTTTGTGTGCGAACAAATAACATAAAAAATATGAATACGATTCGAATATAGAATTATCGCGCTGAATGATTTTAATTAGAGTATAATCTTGTTTAGTCGAGCAAGCTTGCTAAATTGAAAGATTCATTTTCAGTTTGAGCTTGAGAGAGAGTATAAGAATTGCATAAGAATTGAGTACTGGTAAATTAATATTAGGACTAAAAAATCTTAATATTAATTGTTGAGGAGTTCAGCTTTCTTGAAAGAAGTTTCATAAGTGCTGCCTATTGTACAAATAGTCGATTACAACAATAGCTTATTGTATCCATGCTAGAGTTTTATCCCTTGCTTCTATTTGGTGGTACCCACTTTATTTACAAAGCATGGATTGAATTACCATCAAGAGCAAATACTTACATTCCTTAGGTGAGTGAAATATTCTGCTCTTCAAGGGATTGAGATATAAAATTCGACCATAAAATCGAGAACAAAAATCTCAAGCATAATACTAGTCATAGTTGAAAAGTCTGTTTATTTTTATAAATCACATTTTAAAAAATTATTTTAAAATAAATTTGAGGTCCTCTCAATATTAATCAAAATAAAATATCTAATTAAAATTTTAAGCTATTTAAATTAAGTATCACAATAATTAAATTAAATTCACTAAATTACTCAATTCAACCATGACAGGAAATTTTGAGGTGTTATGTTCCTTTTACGCCCTTATTTATAACACATTTCCATTTTATTTTTGGACCAAAAGATTCTTTCCCCATTTTGCCCAAACTTCAATTCAAGCGAGGCCAGAAAAAACCAGAGAAGAATGGTATTTGAATCTTTTATTTATTTATTTAGTATTGGCATTTGAATCTAACAAGTGGCAAAGATGGAAATCTAGACTTAAAAAACCATTTATATTTTCTCCCACGTGTCAATAATTAGGGCATGACCATAACGTAAAGTAGTACAAAAAGGTCAAAATTTTATCCACCATTAACTTCTATTTTTTTAAAAATTACAAGTTTGATATTATTATTATTTCCTTTTTCCTGAGGTAAAAGAAGCCCCCTATCACCGTTTATTTTTCTATTATATCAATTATTATTGAGTTATAAATATTTTATTCAAACTTCATTTGAAAAAAAATTATAGTTACTTTTTGATCAAATTAAGGATTTGATTCATTAAAGAAAAAAAAAATCCAAGCTTCGAACTTGAAAGTAATCTGGCAAAACCGGCAACATTGTATTTCCGACGAAGAGAGGAAACAGGAAACGATGTCGTCTCCGGACATTGCTTCAATCTTGGAAAACTCGAGGGAACTCGATCGGTTAAGGAAAGAACAAGAAGAGGTGCTTGTCGAAATCAACAAGCTTCACAAGAAGCTTCAAGCTAGTAAAATTTCTCAACCCTATTTTATTTGTTTAGCTTCAAATTTCATGATCTGGGTTGTTTCATTTGGTCCCTATTATTAATGGATTTTGTTTTAGATTATTATTACAGTATATAATTGTTTTGGTTCTCTAGGTATTTATTGTGTCATTCAAAAGATTGATTTTGGAGGTGGGTTTGGTTTAAAAGATCTTAAATTTTGTTGATAATGGATTTTATTGGATAAATAAGCTAACATTTTTGCACATTATTGCTGATCGCTTAATCCATGAAAATATATATATATTCGTTTTTAGGAGAAAAGGAAATTAGAGATAATCTTAATAACAAAAGATAGGACAGTTTGACTATTGACTTTTGCTTTAAAAGTTAGCTGCATTTGTTTTATGGTGAAGTAGTTTACTAGGTTTTTATGATCTAAATTGAGGTTTAATGCTAAGTGTGGTTATCTGTGTCATCTAACTTTGGTGTTAAGGATTTGCTTCTAGGATAACAAAATATGATATTCAGCTAACATGGCTGCTCATGGGGCTTAATTTTCATGGAGAATCAAAGTTGTGTTGTTTTTCGGCATTATTCGTTATGTCTTAGAGAGTGGTCAAATTTGCATGCGATTAATGGTCAAATCTTCATGTATGATTTACCTTTTAATTAGTGAGCCTCATGATTATTCGTTGAGTTGTTTTAGTTCAGAATTTCATTATTATCACATCATTCATATTGTAACTTTGAGATTGTTTGCACAAAAGATATCAGAAATCAGAATATTCTACAAATTAACAACTAACTGTATGGATTGGACCACTAAATATGTTGTAGTCAATTTGATATGGTTTAAGTTCGATCAGCAGTTTTTTGGATGCGGATGGCCTAATCAGGAGTATAGAAGAAGCATAGCAGGAATTTCAAGATCCATTACTTATTATCATTTAAAAGTCATAACAGAAATTACAAGAGGCATTGTCAAGTTTGTGGTTTCGTTTTGTGCATCCTTGATCCCAACCCACCGCGTGAAAAAGTTCCAGATTTGAAGCTTAGAGATTTCTGCAAATACTTTATATAATTGCTTTTTGAATTGTTGTCTTGCATGAAGTGATCTACTACACCTTTAATGGAGAGAAAATTTGCTTAAAGTATGGGACATAAATGATTAAATTGTATTGTTTAAGATTCGAGAATCGTTTTCCTTCTTCTTCTTTAACCTTCTTTGGCCTTATTCTTGTTTAACTATTACTGATAGTGACCGTTTATAACTAATCTAGAACTTCTATGTATATGCAGCTCCTGAGGTAGTTGAGAAACCCGGCGATAATTCATTATCGAGGCTGAAAAGTTTATATATTCAAGCTAGAGATCTTTCGGAAAGAGAAGTAACGTATGCTCATTATCTCTAAGGAAGTCTTGTACAATTTGCTTTTTCCTTCTCTCTCTTTCTCCCTCCACATTTTCTAGTAAACCCGGGCTACTGCAAATTCACAATTCTTTCTCTATTGGTATTTGGGGCCAGTGTAGAAACGAACTTTCTGTCTAGCCTTTTATGTTTTCCAGTACCATTTCTGTTGTTTTTGACAAACCCATTGTTATGGCATTGATACAGGATTTCGAACTTGTTACTAAGTCAACTTGATACTTTCTTGCCATCTGGACCTCCGGGACAACAACGAAGAAAGATGGGTACGTGCTGCTGCCAAATATGTCTATATCAGACATTTTGATTGCTTTAACCTCTATATTCATTTCTCCCTTTGCATGACAACATTTAAGCTTGGTTTGATTGGTGCTTTGCTTTTTAGATATTCACACCTTTTTTCTTTTACATTTCGCTTTTTATCGCGAAAAAAGAAAAGGCAACCAAGCACTTGACTTACCCTTTAACCGTGGTTATTTAATAATGAAAAATATGTTAAGATAATGCTGTAATCTTGTATGATTTGATTTTCTCCATGTTATGTCATTTCTTTCTCCTATCGGAAAGTACAATAGGTGAGTTGTTTAATGAAACATACATTTGCTTGGTTGATGGCATGAAGGTTCTTGAAGTGATATGACTACAGGTCCCGAATTATTTGTGTAGTTGAAATTATTAAGTGTTTATGTTCTTTGTATTCTTCCAAAACTCGAACATTGAATGTATGAGATATGCCAAAAAGGAAAAATCATTTCTTTTTGTGGATTTTGGATATTAGCATAAGAGTATCGGAACTTCCCTATTTATGTGGCTGACATTAAACAAACTGCAGATGGTAATGATCAGAAAAGGAAAAGAATGAAGTCTGATTCGGATATTTCTCGCCTTTCTCCTTCAATGCGGAGTCATATCGAGGCATTTGTTAGTCTCAAAGATGAGCAGGTAAGTTTTTAGACGATGTAGCAAACATAAAAAACCAGATTTGTATTGATATTTGTTCTTAGACCTAATTTATTGCGTTCATATACTCAGGTGGCTGCAAGAGTCACCTCGGATGCTGAGAAGGATGAGTGGTTTGTCGTAAAAGTGATAAATTTTGACGAGAAAACAAAAGAGTAAGTATGGTTCCTGTAAGATGTTTCCATTTGGAGTCTTCTTTGTTCTTGGTTAAGGTTTCATTTCCCATTCGCAGATTTGAAGTACTCGACGAGGAGCCGGGTGATGAGGAAGAGGGCAGTGGCCAAAAGTACGCTTTTATGCTTTAGTTCTTTTTAAGTTAAGTTGCATAAAAATAGTTTTCTATATTATGCTTGTTCGAGTTTGTTACTCACTGGTAAGAAGGGGCTCTATCATGTTTTATTGTTTCTGTAAATTAAGACTGGAATTGGAAATCAGTTAGGAATTTACTTGTATACTACTAGAGTTCATTTTTTCGACCTTTTTATATCTTAAAACATAAGAAATGATGGCTCAATTATTTGTGATGACAGCATGCTATAACTGTAATTTTGAGTTATATTACCTATATTTGGATGTGTCGGATACGGGTGTTGGACATAGTTACTTAAAGAAAAATGATTAAAAATGAGAAGTCAGAGCAGCATAGATTTCAAGAACACTTGAAAAAGTACAAATAATATTCGGTTTTTGTTATTGCAACTTCAGGAAGTACAAGCTGCCTGCATCTTGCATTATACCATTCCCGAAGCGGAACGACCCGGCTAGTACTCCAGAATTCCCTGCCGGGAGACAAGTTTTGGCCGTTTATCCTGGAACAACCGCACTGTATAAGGCAACTGTCATCAGCACTCCTCGAAAGGTGATGATTCCATGCATCACTCATCAGTGCCCGAAAATTGATTCTGGGTCATTTGCTCCGGTTTTTATTTTACTTTTTATATATTGAACTGACCACTAATTTCTTGTGTGTACCGATGGGGGGCTGTCAACCATTTCTGTCTTTCCAGAGGAAATCAGATGAGTAAGTGACATCCTCAATTCTTGCCCTAATGTAGCAGATAAATAGGTCACTTGTTGTCCGCCTAATAATGTTCTTCCTCGTTTTATCGATCTTCTCCACGTATCCGAGCATGAACTTTTCATTTCGGACTGTTTGTTATTGTTATTATTAGTTAATTAAATATGGGTTATTTGTCTAGGTATTTACTGGAATTCGACGATGACGAGGAAGATGGAGCTTTGCCTCAGCGGACGGTACCGTTTCACAAGGTGGTTCAATTGCCGGAAGGACATCGGCAATGAGATTTTTGTATAAAAATGTGTATAATTTAGAGCTATATAGCTGGCGTTTAAACCTGTGAATTTAAATCCTGATTTTTCACGTCATATTGGATTAGTAAATGAAAGATTGTCACTGTTATATCTATTAGTGATTGTTAATTCAGTTATTGATTATTTGTAAATGGCTGCCGTTCTCCAAATCGAAGCACTGTGAGATGAATTTTAAATCTTCTAAAAAATTATTTTTTGTTAAACAAATATAATTGTTTTTGGAAAAAAATAAAAATAAAAATAAAAAGGATTTTCGGCTTCTTTTCCTGTTGTATATCGGTTTTTTACCGATTGAATTAGTTTAAGCTTGATTTGGTTTAACACAGTACATTAGTGGCGGATGGATATTAATTTAATATTTTTTGGAGGATTTAATAATAAATTTTAAACTTTTTAATTTTGATAAATTTTTCAAAAGAGATTTAATTAAAATTAACATTTTTAAGAGTAATGGGAATTTCTAAAAGCTTTAGGTGGAAAGGTCTCAATTCTCATTATGGTCCGTTTCTGTCATAGCATTAGATCCCATAAGGTTTTAATTTAATTGATAATTTTATTTTTGGTTTTTATTTTTGTCATAAAAAATTGGATAAAACTAACCCCATGTTACAAAAGAAAATCAAGGGAAAAGAATATCCTTTTTCCTCGGTTGGATAGTTTTTTTTTTTTAAGGTAAGGGAAAGCTAACATTATATTTGGATAAATATAATTAGAACAAATAACATTTAAGTCATTAAATTATTAATAAGTTTATATTTTGGTCAAATTATTTAAAAATGTTACAAAATGATCATTGAATTATTTAAAAATTTTCATTTAAATTATTGAATTATTTGAAGGTTTTTATTTAGGTCATTGAGTTATTAAGTTTTTTTTCTTTCCTTTTTTAAGTTTGGTTAATAAGCTCTAAGCGATAATTTGACAATTGGTATAGTGTATTAGTATCCATTGACGAATAGAACATACCTTAGATCTAAGTCGATCTAAGGATCAGTGTCGGAGATCAGAGAAGAAAGCTGTTTGAATTTAGTTCGTAGGTTCATAATGTTCAAAGTTGTTTCGTAAAAAAAAAACTAAACTATAGAAGAGAAGGGAAGTGAGAGCTTTCAATTGGTGTAAATGGTGTGAACAAAAAAGATCATACGACGATGATTTTAATATTTCAGTTACTTAAATAAAAACTTTTAAATAATTCAGTAACAATTTAGTAAATTTTTAAAGTTGAGTGGCTAAAATATAAAATTTACTAATAGGGAAATGTTAAAAAACGGAAAGTATATATTTCTTATTCGGATAGTTAAAATTTACAACGGAAAACAACTCTTTAACATCTTTTGCTTGGGTATATTGTGGAAAGGAAATGAAATATATAATTTTTTTTTGAAAATTTTCTTTATATAAATAATTAATAACAAAATTAAATTAAATTAAATATTATAGAAAAATACCAATATTCTTCATAAAAGATAAAAATTAATGACGAGATTGTTAATTTTTTAAATACAAATTTAATAAATATATGCCTAACTATAAAAAAATATTAAATACATTTGATACGATAAAAGAGTTCTTTTAATTTTTTTTTTGCAAAATTAAAAATAAATTGTTAATAATAAAATCTTTAAAGAACAAAATTAATTTTTTACATCATCTAGTTTGTTTTATGTTTCTTTCCATCAAATTGAGGTATTAAAAAATAAAAGAAAACAAGAGATTCCCAATTCCCTTTTTGCTTAATCACATTTGTTTTATCATTTCCTTTCATTTACTTAACTTTCTTTTATTTTTAAGAAATCCCAACACACTCTAATAATTTTTACCTTCTGAAAATATTACTATCAATTTGGTTTTCGTTTTAGTGAAATACTTTTCCATTTGAAAGATATTATATTGAATGAGATATATTTAAATATGTAGATATCAAGCGATTAAGTTTTACTTCAGTTGACATCATCGTTGTTGCTAGTGTAAAAAGACGTGGGTTCAAGTGCGTTGAAGCGTAATATTCATTTTATTTAAGGATTGGAGAGAGATTATGCCTAATTTTAAGCATAACATCAAAAAACAGATATTAAAAATTATGATGCTATACTCACGTAAAAGAAAGTAAATAATATATATAAATATAAAAATATATTTAAATATGATATTATTTTATAAAAGAACGAGTGTAATATATCGATGATGCTCTTAAATAGTGTATAATATAATTTATAATTTCAAATAACAAATTGTTTTTTATAAATTTAATATTTAACTATAGAATATATAACTTTCCAAGTTTCAGTGACAAATTCTTTTGTTTTGTTTATAGGTTAAATTTTGCTATTAGTTCATATATTTTACAAAAATTGTAGATTTAATTTATGTATTTTTATTTATTCAATTTTAGTTCCTGTATTTTTTGAATTGTTAAATTTGTTAGATTAAACTTAATTACTAGTCTAATAGGATGTGTACTGCTGTAGATTTAGATTTTTTCTCCAATTGGATCATTCTATGTCTCTATGCTTTTCAGATTTTGAAATTTCAGTGTTAACACAAATGATAGTCGGTAATCTATTAATTGGATTTTTAGCAAATAATGTGTGAAAATAATAAGCTGGCATGGCATTAAACATATGATAATATATTTGACGAATCAGATTTTGAAAATAGCAGAACTTTACTTAATGAATTTAACAATTATTGTTTGGTGATGACTAAAATTTTAAAATTTAAAAAGTATAAGGATAAAAAATAACCAAATAAAAATATAAGGATCAAAACAATAACTTTTACTAAATATAGGGACTAATAGCATAATTTAAATATAGATTCCAATTACTTATAATTAAATTTTTATATTAATATTTTTATAATTAACTCATATTTTTTTACACAATATCTAAAACTATTTATAGTCTTTTTCCTTCACAAAATTAAGAGAATAATGCGCTTCAGTGCACTCAAAGTCACGTATTCCTACATTGACATCATTTCAATCGAGTTAAGATTCAATCAACACATTTATATTTATATTTATATTTAATTATACAATATTATAAATATTAACATAAAAAAGTTTTTAATATATTTACTCACGTAGCTCAAAAATATATATATTTACTCATAAAATATATTTTTCAAATTTAGAACCGTAAAAATATAGAACACTAACACCCAATTAATCTAAAAATATGGAAAAATATATAACTACCCCCTTATTTATCAACTAATTTAAATAAATAAATAAAAACCCCACGAAAATCGGTAGACCAAATGGTTGATTTACCAAAATAGAAGCCACGATGACATTCGCATTCCCTATACAAACCCTCAGCCTCTGCCTTCTTTTCAAAGCATTCAACCGTTTTGCAGTGTTTCTCTATTTACATTAGAGAATATATTACTGCATTTCCCTTGAATCACATTAAAAACATTTACTTATATTTCTTTTATTTTTAAAATTTAACCCAGCAAATAAAGATGGCTCGCCAAGTTATGCTCGTCGTCGCCCTTGTTCTCATTGCCGTTGTTGGGGCTTATGCGGCGGATGTGCCCAAGACCTCTTCTTCTTCATCGCCTTCAACATCTCCCGCCTCATCTCCCTCCTCCTCCATTGGCACTAGCAGTTCCCCTCCTACACCAAACGGCGGTGCTCTCGCTCCATCACCATCTAGTGCCGTTTCTCTCAAAGCCTCCAGTTTCGTTGGTGCTGTTACCGTTGTTGCCGGACTCGGACTCTTTTACTTCTAAGGTTTAACACGCTACATGCATGGCCGGTGGATCTACGCTTTATATATATATATATGATTAAAATGTATTTTGCTTGCGAATAGCCGCGGCATAGAATGTGTGAACAGTCTTGAATAATAATAATAAGAAGACTTTGGCGAGTGTTTTTTTTCTTTTTTTTTTTCCATTTTGTTTGCTTTTACCGCATAGGAAATTTCAAAGGATATAATAAATTCTTTTTAATTACTTATTTGTGTTTTATTTGATCTAGGTAAATAAAATTTGAATTATTTTAAATAGTAAAATAGCATTAAAAGTATTAAAAATCTTAAATAAACATATCTATATTAAATATTAACTGCATTAACTGAATTATTTAATTTTTAACAGTTAACTTAACTTAATTTTTTAAAATTAATTGAATCAAAATATTTCGGTTAATTTGGTTAGTTAATCGAATTACTTGAAATTTATATGTTTGTTTTTTTAAACAAGTATAAAATATATAAAAAATAAATTGATAATGTTTAATTGACCGAATTATCTAAATTAAAACTATATATAATTTGTATTATTAATTATTAAGTTCAGTTAGTTATTTAATTTCAAACCGAATTAACTGATAACAAAATTTTAAAAAATTATTAACTGACCTCTAATCGAATTAGATCAATTAACTGACCGATTAATTAAATTAGATCAATTAATTCAAATTTAACTAAAATATTAACACCCTTACAAATAACTATTAAATGCATTATTATATTATAAATACAAATACTAAAGTAAATCACTTTTAATAAAAATTGTTCGATGTGTCCCTTTAAAAAATCGTTCCATGCATTAACTTTTTATTGGTTGATATGTGCTTTGAGTAAAATAGAAAAACTAAGAGTTTAAATTTTATTAAAAATGCTTTAAATATTTAAGTGAGAATGACTTAATAATAAGAGGAGAAATTTTATATTTAAATTTATTAAATAAATAGTTGCGTGTAATAATTGTGTATAATGGTAAAACAATCGTACAGGAGGATTAAGTTTAAATATTGAAGATGATAATATTGAGAGGGGTAATTATAAATCTTGAATATGGACCGACATAAAAAATATAAAAAAATTACATTTAAATTTTAGTTATTAAAATTTTAATTATTTTTTAAAGTCACAATTATTTGATTTCATGGAGTTTTACAACCTGATTAAAAAAATAAATCTTTAAATTCTATTTGAAAAAATAAAAAAAAATGAATATTTTTCGACCTGTTGACCGTAAAAAATGGCCTCTAATGTATAAAATAATATATATATTTTCAATGCATAATATTTTAAAATTATTGACAAAATATTTATTTTTATATTATAGAAAAAAGAATCGGTGTTAAAAAAAAAAGGAGAGAGAAAATAGAATCGAACACTTCGATTATAGAGGTGGAGAACGCAAAGAACGAATATATCCCAAAAGAAGGACCTGATACAGAAAAAACATAACTTCTTTGGGTTTTTAAAATTTCCATCTCTGATTTTCTCCAATCCAACCGGGAAAATCAGAAAAAAAAAATGGCTTCTTGGAATTCAATTCCACTGGAAATCACGTACGAAACTTTTGGTTGGCTAGCCTTTTTTTCGTGGTCCATTAGTTTCTACCCTCAAGTCATATTAAATTTTCGAAGAAAAAGGTACTCATTATAATTCCTTGAAATCCCAATTTTACAGTTTCAAATTCTTTTCCCTGATCCTCCAAGTTTTTGCTTTTGTTTGTTCCAAATCACAGCGTTGTTGGGTTGAACTTTGATTTCGTGCTGCTGAATTTGACAAAACACTCCTCTTATATGATCTACAACGTTTGCCTCTACTTCAGCCCTGTTATTCAGAGGCAATACTTTGAGAAATATGGCTCTGGAGAGGTTTCTTTCCAATTATTCCCTTTTCCTCTCCCCCCCCCCTCCTTATTTTGTTATGTTTTATTTGGTGAATTAGTTGTACTTGAGCAAACTAGTAAAACAATTGAAAACAAACTTCATTTCTGGTAGTTCATTTGTATAAGTTTGGGATTTTAGCTTAGTGTCACCAAAACCCAAGAAATTATCATGAATTAATGCCTCTCGTTAATGGGGATTTATGAATTTTTTTCACTGAAATTATATGGATTTCATATATTTATTCATTTCTTTTTTGGTTTATTGACTTTGTGCTTGAGGCAGATGATCCCAGTAGCTGCTAATGATGTCGCGTTCTCAATACATGCTGTTTTGTTGACGGCTATTACTTTGTTTCAAATTGTGATTTTTGATGTAAGTTTCACTAGTTTCTTTGTTGCTTGGGTAAGTACTTATCCTAGGCTTTGTAAGTTGAATACCAATGTTTCATTGGTTCGGTTTTATGCAGCGTGGGACGCAAAAGGTATCTAAGATTTCTGTGGGAATCGTCATTGCTGTGTGGTTAATCGCCGCCATTTGTTTCTTCATAGCATTGCCTAGCCAATCATGGCTTTGGTTAATCTCCATCTTTAAGTAAGTTGGTTTTTAACCCTTTTTATGCATGTGAGAAACTGAAAGTAAACGACATGGTAGCTCCAATGTAAACAACTGTTTAAATTTTGTTGCAGCTCGATACAAGTTTTCATGACTGTGATCAAATATATTCCCCAGGTTAGATATCATCCTGTTTGATATGTTTCGAATCATTTATTAGATTTTCGTGTTGATGAAGCTGATTGATGATGCATTATTGGCTCAATTATGGAAAACGTCTATTAGCACAAAAGGTAGTACTTTTCCTCGAGCAGTTAAATTTCAGATCTTATGGAGGAAAATGAGGAAAGAAAGAAAGAATAAGAATGATTTTGAAAAAGAAAAGCTTCTTGGTTTCCTCAAATCACATGAGGGCACGATGTCGGTGCCCATTATTTAACTAGTCTCTTCTAAAAACCAACATGGTTGCATAGTGTCCTTGGCTGCACTTCTAACATAGGAAGTTGCTTGATTTTTATGCTTACAAAGTTTTATATCACTGAATTCCAGGCAGTCATGAACTTTGCACGAAAGAGTACAGATGGGTTCAGCATCGGAAACATTTTGCTTGATTTTGTTGGAGGATTGGCAAATTACGCACAGATGGCTGTACAGTCTATAGATCAAAGTATGGTTCTTCTTCACCGATCAATCTCATGGTCCAACATTATGCTTCATATAATAATATTAATTGTGAGATTAATTTCTTTTTCAGATTCTTGGGTGAACTTTTATGGAAATATAGGGAAAACATTGCTTTCTTTGGTATGTGATATTCTCCCACCTTATTTGCTTTCATTATTTACTCCATCAATGCTACTGTCTTGGTGCTCGGTGATCTTTTGCCGGTTTATATGCGATAAAGAGGATCTGCCATTTTCCTTAGCGTAAATTCTCCCCGGTTTTTAACGAGTATTCCTTGAAAAATGCATACGGAAGTCTTGCATGTAATGACCCAAGCGGAATCCAGCAAGCAAGAAGTAAAAAGCTGAACTTAGCTTGCAAATTGGATTTATTGCTTCAAATTTTTGTCAATGTCACTGCATTTTAAATCAGATTATGTAATTCTTGTATGTTCTTTGTCATGATTAACTGTGGTGTAATTCTTTTTCAGGTATCCATATTCTTCGACATTATTTTCATGTGTCAACATTATTTGTTGTATCCTGCTAAGAAAGCAACCTTTCGTTCTAAACTCGAACGAGAGGGCAAGGAGCCACTTGTCAAGTCTTTCGATGAAACCGCCTCGGAAAATGTGTAAAGCCTTGGCAACTCACATAGTAGTAAACAATGTAATTCTATATGCAGGAAAAACAATTACAATGTCATAATATGTAAAAGTCATAATCTTTTTTATTAGTTTTTCTTTCCCTGTTGTATATAGAAAGAAGACCATACATCTGAATTCGTTGTGAAACAAACAAATTATGCAAGTTTGCAGAACATCTGTACTTTATTAACTTTGCTGTCTAACTTTGATTGTGATCGAATTGTTGATATAGATATACACTACTAGAAGCTGAATATGGGCACACTGCTGATGATGTATGGTAACAAAATTGGAAAGTAAATGCAGCACCTGTATTAGGATTCAAATTGTATTTTATTTTTACTATTTAGATAAAAAAATTAAAATTTTTATTTTAGCATGAGATATATATGATACGTCACATGTCACTATCTGATTATTTCATCAACCACGTTAGTTTTTAACAATACAAATGGATGAAAATTTTAACTTAAAAGATCTATTTACTTTTAAATCTAATATATAAAAACTAATTTACTAATTTTGAGTAGAAAAGACAATGTAATTTGACTCTTAGTATTTTTACTTAATTTGATTTTCACAAGGTATAATAATAATTCAATTTTGTTGGGTGCATGTGATTCTAAATTTTTTAAATACCCAATTGAATATCCTAAATAACCGAATCTTAAATTTCATTATGGATTCAATTTCATAATTTTTTAAAAAAAAGTTTGAAATATATTTTTTATATAGTTTTCTTTTGAGTTGTTTTGTTAATTTAAGAAAAAAATATTTTTTTATATTATAAAAATAAAATTTTAATAAGTTCAATTAGTTATGATTTTTTAAGGTTGAAAATTAAACCAAACATTATAATTTAAATTGATTTTTGATTTTTTCGGTGATCACGAAAAAAAGTAGAAGTGAGCATTTAACCGAATCATGAGAAAATATTTTAAGTTAGTCAGGTGAATGGTTGAATTTCTTTTTCCAAATAAAGTCAGAGTGAATTCAAGTTAAGTCAAATAAATTTGTTTCTAATAAAATAAAAAGATTAAAACGGTCATAAATCTTGTTGACAATATAATTAAATTCCAAATTAAAAAACATAATTACATAGATACCATGTATATTTGAAAACAAAATAAAAATTTATGGTCTCAAGATTATCATTTTATAATTTAAAAAAATTATAATTTAGCATTTTTTAAAATGATTTTTAGTAACTTTTTAATAATTTTTAATTTTTTGAATATATATTTAAAAAATTTAAAAAATTCTTTTATAAATATTTTTAAAGATTATTTTTAATTGTTTTTGTATTTTTTTTATAAATTCAAGTCACTTAAAGTCGGAAAACTAAATTACGTTATTAGAAAAAAATTAAATAAGTTTTGCTCAACCCTAGAGAAAGGATAAGATTTCTAGCTGGTCAACACGCAACAGCTAAAGCAGGGAAAAGTCATTGACATGTTTTCGTTGGTACCAAGCAAATGAACTCCTTGCCTAACAAGAATCATGACCAGACAAAACAAAAAAAACTCCTTGCTTCCCAAGCATATATGGACACGGACCCACTTCTCTTTTCTATAAATAAATTGATAATCAGTAAGATAACCAACTTCATTTATCACACTCATCATTCATTTCTCAGGCCCTCTAATGAAGAGGGAGGCTCCCCAACAAGGCGTGGTTCGGACTTATCCAGTCCACCTATCTCCTTGGAACCCGAAACCCAAAACCCGAAGTGTACAGACACTCGATTCCCTCCCGGTTTCTGGATCGTTTTCCACGGTGACACCAAAGGCCAGCAACCATTCCAAGTTTAGTGGAAAATGTGGGAGGTTACATTGTGTTGAGTGTCATTTGAATCCGGTAAGTAAGTCCAAGGACAAGTCAAAGGGTACTCAAAAGTTTAGGACATGTAATTTGGCCGGTTTCAAATTTTCCGGGTTTTCTGCCACTGGAGTTTTGGAATATTTGTATAGTTTTAATGATGATGATGATGATGATGAGATTGGTAATCATGTCAATGATCATGATTATGTCTATGAGGATGTTGGTACATACGTTCTTAACGACAACGACGACAATGATGATTTTCTGGCTAAGTTTTGGTCTCTGCATGACAAGCAGAACGATGACGACGACGACGACGACGATACGAGTTATTGTGATGTGGATTTCATGCTAGACATTGAGGAAGATGAAGGGTGGTGTTTATTGAGAGAACTGTGATTGGCAGACTCAATCTTTCCATGTATTGCCTTTTGTTTGTATTTAGCCTTTTTTCTAAATAAAACAATGCTCTATTAAATACCCAAACAAAAGGTGCATACAAACATGAATTAAAAAGAATTAAAAGGGAATTTCCGGACAGCCTTCTATTTCCATCCAATTTTAGGCATCCAAACTTGTGTTTAATCTTATCAAATGTGATTAGCAGCCATTGCAACTGAAATTTGCTTCTTAACTGAAGACTTTTGATGTGGAAATGATTATTTGCTTTCCTGGGAGTGGATTTTCTTCCTACGCCAGCTGATTCTGGTCGCGTCAATGGAACCTATGAAAATGAAGACGAGAAACTATATAATATACTCGAATTCAAGTGTAAGTGTATTTTTAGTATCATCAGAGATAAAACTAGATTTGTATACCTTTTGCATTTCATCTTTAATTGTTCTTCTTTCTTTAAAAAAATCTGGAATTGGTCTAGCCTTGACGTAGTTTCTTCAGTTCTGTTTCAGCTTTTTTCTGCAAATGTTTATATAGAGAGAAAAATATAATACAGAACCCCCTGTTTAATTAGCTCTATAGAACAGGACAAGGTGGTTTTGATTTTTGATCCTATGAAAGATAGAACAAATGATGCTCCGTTCAGGATTTAAGCACACAAGTTACCTTGAGTGTCGTTTGCTGCTCTACTTTTTGTTCTTGACTTGCATTGAATTTCTCTTCAAGCCTCTGAAAAGGGAAATATGAAGTAAATTTGAGTGAGTGAATACATAAATATGGTAACAACACAAAGGTTAAACTGGTGGTTGTATTGAGAGCCATGCCTGTTTTCTTCTTGCAGCTCTCTCTTCAGTTCTCAAACTGAAAGGTGCAAATATAGCAGGGTACTTGGATTTTTTCCTGCAGGCACCATTGTTAACACTTACATATGTTATTCGGATGCAAGTGTCGGGTAAGATATGTAACTGACAAGGGCATGTTCAAAATTTTCTAGTTTATCAATGGTCATCCCTATATCTGGATTTGCATCCGACATGGACGTGCCATTCTAATACTTCAAAAAATTCATAAAAACATAGTTTCTTACAATATTCTTGATCACTATGAAAAATTTTTACTTCTTTTCTGGTTCACAGTAGTGAAACATTAAATAAAAGGAAGTTCCTTACTCTGTTGGAAGAAGGTTCCATTTTCCACGAGATGTTTTGCTCACACTGGCTGAGGAATTAAAGGGCATTCTAGCACTGTAATGCATACATGTGGAAACATTTCTTAGTAGTTTCAATTTAACTAGCATTTTTCTTAGTCATATATATGTCTGATACCTTCTATTTTCCAACCATGGAGTGGCTAAGGACTGCTTTGGTCTTCCACTTGTAGAGGCCTGCAGAACATAGAAAAAAAAAACCGCAACTTATCATCCATGGCAAGAACTAGAATAACACAATGACAAAGTTGCAGAGAAAAAATGATACCATGTTTGAAGTCCTTAAAGGCGTGGGGAATTCTTTAGATGGTTTAGAATTGGAAGCAATTCTTGAACCACCTATCTTTCTAATAATGGTGGAAGTTAATCTACTGATTTCTTTTGCAGGGGTGGAGTTGATAAACTTATGACTTGATTTTGGAGTTGATCTCTTTCTATCAGAAATCTCCATTGCAGACTTGTTGGACATTGGAGTGACATTATTCCCTTTGTTGGGACGAATAGCAGGTGAAGATGGCACTTTGGTTCTTCTTCCATAACTCGACATCTTAAGTAGAGGTTTCCCTATCTGGGTTTCTTCACTGAGCTCCAATTCCATTACTTCCTCAAGCTTTCTCGACTGGTTAACCTTCTTCTCGAGATTCTCCACATGGGTTGCTTCACTAAGCTCCAAATCTTTAATTTCAGCTTCATTCTTCAAATTAATTTCCAAAAGAACATTGTGTTCACCAACTGAGTCACCTCCTTCCACTATGCTGCTCTCAAACTCGACAAAATCCGAGTTATTATTCTCTTTACCATCATAAATGGAGCCAGTTTCTTCATGGCCAAGGGCTGCCATTTGAGAGCTTAAGTTCATTATCTCTGAGACTTCGGTTCCAATATCCTGAACCATACCTTCATTAGCTTTGGCTTGCTCAAGCAGTGCTTTCCTAGCTGCAAGGGTCTTGTAATGAGCTTCAAAGAAAGCTTTCTTTTGAGCAACTGAACCGGGTCTAGCATATCTCTGAGCCTCTTCTACATATTTTTTGTGAGAAAAAGTTGACCATTTCTCCCAAGCTAAGGACTGATCTGACATAAATCTCCCAAAAGATATTGACTGTCCAAGAACAGCAACTGGGTTGCCCTGCATAGTTTTCGCATTTCTACAAGTTTCAAACTCAAAACTTTCAATAGTCTAAAATTATACCCATTTTTAGAAACTCAAAAGTTCCATAACAAAAGCGAGTTCAAACCATGATTATATTAATTAATACCATCCATATGGTGTGTTTGAATGAATTCATTATTTGAAGTAGGACCAATGGAAGGAGGAACCTCAACTGACCTCCTTGGATTCATTGGGAATGCCTGCAGTGTAAGAAAATGGTTGCATGAGACAAGCTGAGTCTCCCATGTCTGTTGGCAAATTTTTTCCAAAACTCAAATTTTCTGCAATATATATTATTCTGTGTGTTCTTTCTCAAAAAAAAGAAAAAAAAATGGATTTGAAATTCAAATGAATAAAGCTAGGATCATAAGGAGATAATAGAGAGAGAAATGGAGAACAATGTTTTTGGATTGTGTTTCAAAGTGGGGTCAACTTTCTTCCATGTCTTAGCTCCAAAGCTGCCTAGCCATCAGCAAGTGCTAGCAACCTTTTTCATGCAGGAGGCTGTGGGGTCACTTGTTTACAACGTCCATTTATCATTGGGATTTTTTTAATTTTTAGAGCCCAAATGATTAGTCAGTTTGAATTTGGACATAATCCACTAACATGTTCCCAAGTTTCAGCTTTGGTCTCAATTTGGTTTTCTTTTGTTTTTAAAGTAAGGAGATAAAAAGTGTTATCACCCCATTTAATATTTTATTAGTACAAATTATCGGATTTAATTATAATTTTTTAATTTCCTTAAAAAAATGAATCATGGGCTTTTACTTTTTAGGATATATGGGAACATGAGAGAGGGAGTGGGTGAATTTTTCATGGATGTGGCATGTTGAACAACCAGAAGTTAGAACATCAGTGGCGTTTGGATTCTTAGGAATTCTTGCAAGTTTTATTTCCATCTACCCATCTAATTCTAGGAAACATGCACCATCAAAATAATAATTTATGTTATTTGGATTTTTTAACATAGTTTTAGAATTTAGATACGGGTATGAACATTATTATTAATGTAGGAAGACGTAAATTTAAATACATTAAAATATATTATTTTTCTTTATAATACGATTGTTAAAAGAAATCAATCATTTAAATTACACACATCACTGTAGTTAAACAAATCCTTTTGTAAATCAAAAATCGATATACATTATCTATCAGGCAGGTGGGGAAAAATAAAATACATCCATCAATATCTGGTAAAGAGTATTTGGCTCTTTAATTATATGAGATCCACGGTTTATCTAATAGTTCCCAATTAGTCCTTGTAAAATTTTAAGGGGCAAAATTTATAGTTCTCAAGGATGGCATACAGGCTTTTATAGATGCTTTTATTTAAATGCCCATAACAACGACAATAATAAGAAGGGTAAATTATATTTAATGTAGTTAAATTATTAGTAAATTTATATTTTGGTCTTTAAATTTTTTAAAAATTTTGTTTAAGTAATTAAATTGTTAAGTTTTTCTTTAAAAGCTCGACTAGCGAGCTCCAAATGATGATTCGATGACCGGTACGACGAATCAGTACCCATTGACGAGTAGAAGAATATACCTTAAATCCAAGTTAATTTGACGGTCAATGTCGAAGATCGAAGAAGAAAATTGTTTGGATTTTGATTTACAAATTTATGACTTTCAAAGTTATTTCATGAAAAAAAAATTCAAATTGTAGAAGAAAAAGCGGAGAGTTTTTGATTGGTGAAAATGATGCAAACAGAGAAGGCTATATAACAACAATTTTAAAAGTCTGACGACTTAAATGAAACCTTTCGAATAATAAAATAACTATTTTATAACTTTCTAGAGTTGAGTAACCAATACTTAATAATTAGCTAAAAATTTTCAAGACAAATATGTTGTAACCAATACTAATAATGGTAAACTATCAAAGTAGTCACTTTTATTTACCTAAAGTTATTTTTAGTCACTTATATTTGAAATATTATGTTTTAGTCGCTTACGTTATCACATTACATTTTAGTTACTGAGCCGTTAATTGCCATTAATAGTGTAACGGTAAGCTGATATGGTACGTTAAATCATCATTTCAAACAAAAAATTTAGGTTAATTTATACAATTGGTCCCTTTATTTTTTCGTTTTGAGCAATTTAAAATTTTTCTTTTTATGTTCTTTAACTTCTTTTTTCTTTATTTTTCATTCTCTTCTGCTTCTCTCTTTGTTTTTCCCTCATTTGACGCTCTTCATGTAAAAGCATTTCTGCATGGCCACTCTCAGCAGTCAACAACTCTATGGCATGTGCAATTATCCTGATGAAAAGAAAACACAAAACAAAGCTCTAATTTCATGATAAATTCTTATAGTTGTCAGAACAAAAATATATTGAAATAACACCCCATACAAGGCTCCAAAATTGCACTGCTAACAAACAAAAATATATGAAGATAAAAATATGACAGCTCACCAAGGACCAAATCCTTTTAAGCATTCTGTTAATACAACCTAAGAAATATCCAAAGCACAATTTAATTTAAGGTTAAGTAATCAATAGGAAAATTAACAAAATATATCCCCATATGTAAACCTATATACAAAGTCATTGGTTTCAATCGAATGCTTTTGTGCTAAGCTGTACAAAAATAATTATTTTGATAATTTATTCTTCAAAATAAAGATGTTGCTGCCCAGGATCGAACTGGGGACCTTTAGTGTGTAAGACTAACGTGATAACCACTACACCACAGCAACCTTCATGTCAGCCGTAAAAGAATTAATTAATTCACTGCAGGAACTTTTGGAAACAAAGCAATCATCCAATTTAGCTAAGTGCTGCCATTAGCTGACCATTATCGAAATTAATTTGTAAAATTCAATTATTTTCGGCAACTATAACTTCGATTTACCGAAACAGATGGAATAATCATTATAAATATGGGTAGATTTTAGAAAATATTTATTCAAAATATAAGAAAAATATTTTTAAAGAAATTAAATATATTTACTCAATGAATAATTTTTGATAGCCTTTCATATTGTTACAAGGCAGTGACAATTTATATACTCAAATTCGAGTGCAAATGTAAAATATTGATATATTTTTTAAACAAATACGATTAAATTTTATAATTTTTTTTACATATTTAAAAAATAATTTCAAAGTCATCCTTATGTCTGAAAATGCATTAGACACGGAATTCGGATGTATGGTCCAAGTTAAAGAGTTGAAACATGGGCAATCAGGAAGCATTTCAGAATCCCATGGATCACCCCAGCTCTTTTTACATCTCTAACAAATCGCTCTTAAGACTTGTATTCAATTATTTCAACTTCATTTAAAAACATAAGTATTCCAATTACAAACTCATTTGTACCCAATAACCAGCGCAGTTCTAAAGTAAAATCTCCTAAACCAATACTTGTAAGCAAGTATAACAGTATAACCGGACCCCGCCTCTATATATGAAGCAATCACTGTTAAAATACCGGAAAACAATAACAATGGCGTTTATGACATGAAGCTATTTTAGGTAAGATCATCTTCCTCCAGCTCTTTAGCTTTCAGTTTTTCCTTCACTCGAAGTAAAAGGGTTGTCTTCCATGAATCCTGCAATGCATATTGTGTATAGAGAAAACACATTATGATTGTAATTTCATCCAAGAAGCAGTTCTAATTGAGATCAACATACCAATGGGGTCATGCTGTCAAATTCCTTGACAACATCTGTAAACTTCGTGACATCTTCCTCATCCAGAGCAGAAGCAATGTCCTGTCATGGAAAGCATAAGCTCGTTACGATACCAGATTCTTAAAATTACTACCATTTGAAGTAAACGAATTGCATAGTTGACAAGTTTTTTGGTTTGGATGTATGGCAGTAACCGGATAAACCATCAGCCAATGCACATGAAGGATCAAAAGAACCAAAAGGAATCTGATAAATTCCTTTAGTGATAGAAAAATAAATTAGAACAAAATAAATAAACGGTTTCCTTACGATAACTTACAGCTAATAACCTATACTCTCGTGTTCCAGAAAAAGTTGGATCCAGATCCTGAAGAAAGCAAATGCAGATATAAGTTCAATATAACCAAATGTAAACGTTTCACAATGGAAAAAGGTCAACCTGATATCGCTCTAATGCATTGGTGATAGCAATGACATCGCCTTTGCAGAGTTGACAAAGGCCAGCATTAAGAATATGCCCTTTAACTCCATACTTCAGCAAGTTATTGGTAAGTGACTGCCGTGCTATCTCTTCGTAGATCTCAATGGCTTTCTGGTATCTGGAGAAATATCATAACAGAGCTATAAAATATATCTTAAATTTTACAAGGGGCGCTGTATTTATGCAACTGTGTTAGCAAGTAAAGTAGTACACCAACAATTATTACAAATCATATTTAGTAGTAGATAGCACAAAATAGTTTCCCGAACAACATCTATGAAATCGAGTATGCTTACTGTTCTATCTGAGCAGCAAATTGTGCAACTTTCTGCTTGCACTGGTTGGCAGAAGTAGATACTTCTTCACTTTGGAAGAAATCTGCAGCCTTTTCGTAATGATCAATGGCCTGCTCAATGTTTTGTTCAGACTCGTATAATTCAGCAATTTCCTGCACATGAAAGAAGCACCAATGTGTCTATGAATAACTACAAGTAACATCATGATACAAAGTTGTGGATATTGTGGAAAATCACTAACGGTAGTACAGAAAAACATGAATGCCTAGAAGGCTTAACACCACTGGCAACAATGTGAACGAAGACTGGAAACAATAAAAATATGTCACTCGATTCTTTGTAGTTCTTGAAGCATCTGTGCTCAACATCAGTATGAGACAAGTCTACGGACATGGATATTGGACATGACCTTCTAAATACATGAAAAAAACGTATTTCTACATCCAACACTCACGCTAACATATATAAAAATTCAATCAAAACAAAACAAAACAAAAGGAAATGAAAAGTGCTCGCTATAAGATTACTCTTGCATATGAATGAAGAAACAATACCTTATAATACCTTGCAGCCATACTGAGCCTTCCAATATCACAAAACATGTTCACTGCTTGCTGCAAGCACGATATTGCGTCTGTATAGGAATCACAATTTAGTAATGGGTAACAATTTTCACAGTGAAACTATCTATGCACAATTCACTTACCCTTTGTCGATGTTTTCTTATAGCAATGAGCAGCACTAACAAAAGCTTGAGCGGCTTCATGGTTGCTTTCTAACTACAAATAGAAAAAAGGAAACAAATAGAAGGGTCAAGTTCAATCGTACAAGATAGTTCAATCACTATGAATTGAATGCTATTTTGCCCAACTGCTTACTTTCAAATGACAATTTGCTAACTTTACATAAATTGATCCAGCTCTGTCCCCTTGAGAAAATAAAAATATAGAGTAAAATTAAAAGCTTTATTGAAAAAAAAAAATCAATTTAATCATATATCAAATATCTATTAAATTATAAATTAATTAATCAATAAGCTGATTTTAAAGAAACATTAAATTTCACATTCTCTGACAGAATCAAAACAACAATAATAATTCTTTGACGCAAGTGGGGTTAACCAGCAACAATAATCAATAAATTGAAAGAGAAAATAACCATTATAAGTTAGGAACAAGAAGAATAATAAAAGTCTTTGATCGCGATAAAAAATAGTTTTCTAATTATGATCGCATCATTAGCAACAATAATGTTTCCACTACTTTTTTTCCTTCCGACATTTGCCCAACAAACAGACATAAAAATCATGAATTTTAGATTACGATTTCTGTGTCAGCAAAATTAATAAGTTGATCTCGAATTTTCATTCATATATTTTAATCCAGATTTTCTCGAGAAACAAACAGAAAATATATACTCTTTAAAAAAGAAAAGATTAAGGAAAAAGAAAAGAAATACAGGATTTGGCGAGCTTGAAGAAATTGGCCGCTTTATCAAAGAGATCGGCGGCATCTTCATATTTCGAGCCAAAAAAGCTCCAGCTGTTTAGCTTTTTCTCTGCGTTTTTCTCGAATTCTTCTCCTCTGGTTGATTGATCTCCCATTTTCCTCCTATTTTTCCTTTACCTTCGTTTGATCAGAGATCAATTTAATAAAAAAGAAAACATGATATTTGAGAAGCCTTATGATTTATTGGGAAAAAAAAGATATTTGTGAAAATTGACTGATTTTTTTTTCTTTTTTTTAATGAATTTTCTACCTTTGAAGTAGTTAGAAAATATATTTTTCACATTACATTAATATTAAATATATATTTAATAAAAATAAAAGTTTAATTTAATTTTAATACTCAAATTCAAAAATATATATATAATACTCCTATATCCTGTTTAATATAAAATAAAAAGTCAAAAATTTGAACCCTTGTTAAGTTATTTTAATAATATAAAACTTAAAATAAAATATTTAAATTTAGTTCATAAAATAAATTTATATTTTACATTGTTTTTCATATATTAAAAATATTTTATTAAATTTAAGTTGATTACAATGTCATTTTTTAGTTACATAACTACCAAGTGAGTATTTTTTATTTAAAAATGTGATATAAATAAAATTGACAAATAAATTTAACAATGTTAACAATTGAACTTGATTTTTAAATATGAAAAGTAGAAGGACTAAATTATTGAAAATAAAAATACAGGGATTAAGTTTCAAATTTGTGAATAGAACATAGACTTATGGAATATTTTAACCTTTATACTACAAAATATTTATTATTAATATATTTATAATTGTAGAGAATATTTATTATTAAAACATTAAATTAAATATTTTCTGAAGAATATTATTTAAAAATTATTATTAAAATAAAATTAAAATATTAAATAATTTATTATATGATTAAATATAAATAATATATTTAATAATATTTAAAATTATAATATTTTAATTATTTTAAATATTTTAAAAAATAAAAATAAAAATAAAACTTATTATCAATATAATAATATTAAGCTTCTTTAAGTTAATTTTTATATAAAAATAAAATTACTTAGAGAGGAGTTTTTTTCCAGAAAATAATTTACGCTTTTTAAAATGGTAAGTCATTTTACAAAAAAGATAATTTATTTTTCGTTGATCTAAATTATTTTCCATTAACCAAGTTGTTTTATGTAAAACAAATATAGGAAAATGTAGAAAATATTTTTCATGAAATAAACCGACCCTAAATTTTTTTTAATTTTGTTAGAGTGTTTGTTTTTCTTTGTCCTCTCACGAAGGTCTTTTTCCATATTTATAAGGTACAATCTTTTGATGTGACGTACTATGTTCAAATAGACTTTATGTATGTCAACACATATCCTCTCTTAAGATTAGCATGTCAACACATATCCTCTCTTAAGATTAGCACGTGTCCTCTTAGCAAATAACAAATATGAAGGTGAACAGTGGAATTTGAAACAGCATGTCAACATTGTTGATTTAGCAAAATCAGTGCTCTTGATTTTTTCTTTTTCTTTTTTTTCTTTTTCAGTTTTCTTGAGAAAAAAAAAGCTTTGGAAGGGTAAAACTATGTAACAATTATAATTATTTGATTTTAATTTGGAAAAAAATAAATTTAATTTGCATCAAGCTCAATAAAATAAATTTGGATATTTCTTTAAATAAAAAATTTAAAATATAATTTGGCTAATCTTGATTGGGATGTTATATCATTAGTTGAGGGAAAAATAGAATTAAGCATTAATTTTAAAGGCGTTCATGATCATACACCCCAAAGCTTTATATAACTCAGAAATTGAGTCCAATAAGCTCAAATAGTGTACTTCATTGTTTAAATAGTCATGTAAGCTTTTCATTAGAAAATAATTTAATTAAATTTAAAAAAGGAATACCAAAATAATAAAAATAATAGCAAATTGATGAGAAAATAAATAGTTATCTCAAAATTTTAAAACAAGTCTTTGTATTCAATGGAAGAGTCAAAATATTTTGTTGAAGATGACGAAATTAAATTATATATTTTTACTATAATAAATATATAATTTTATCATTTTAATAACTTATATTTTTATAATTTTTAATAAATTAAATTAAATTTTTATTATTTAAAAATTTCAAAAGATTAAATTAAAAATTTATCATTTTAGCGGTGATTTACTATGCTCCATCACTATTTATAATAAAAAAAAAGTGAAAAAAAACCCTGAAAAGGTGACAAAATCTTTGCAGACACCCAGGGACATCCAACTGAATATTCTTTATTATGCCCTTTTTTTCATTTTCATGGTATCTTTTGTAAAGTCAAGTAAAATGGAATAAACCTGGACATTTTTCAGAATGACGTGTGACAGTACAAACACATTCACAATTTAAAAGAAAAAAAAGGAAAAAAAAACTTGATTATGAGTTTAGATCGAGTTTGAATTAGGCCAATACTAAATTGTATAGTTTCATTTTCTAAGTTTGAATCCTGATTCCACTTAAAAAATGAGCTGAAATTTATGCCTAAACCCGACCCAGATAAAAAATACTAAACTCAAGCTTGATCCCGCTAGCCTGTATTAAAATTTTTTATATAATTTTTAATAAATATAATACATCAAATATATTAAAAATATTAAAATAATATTTTTAACAAATTAAAAAAATATTTGTACTTAATAACACTAATATAATTGTAACTTAGCAAACAAATCACTTAAAAATAGTAATAAAATCAATAATAAAATAAAAATTATATAATATCCAAATAATAACAACAAAATAATAACAATATATAATAGCAAAATAGTAGCAAAACAATAACAAATCAACATCAAACAATAGTAGAAAAAAAGTTTGTATTTCAAGCGAGTCGGGCCAAGCTTAGGTCAAAAAAATTCTTATTCAAGGCCTAATCTTTTTAAAAAGTAAATTTTATTTTTTGTTTAAACTCATTTTTGACTCATATTTTTATTTAAAGGCTCTCACTTTTCGAACAAACCTTTAAATTTGGACAAATGAATTAACCCATGATCAAATCTAATTGAAAATCAGCTAATCCTATGGACTTGTATTGAATTATGTATACCAAATACATATATTTAATTTTATTTAAAATCTTTATGTACATTAAGAGTTGTTAAAAAATTGTTAAATAGTGCGAAACTAAAAATATTAAATATAATATTAAAAAAAATGTTGCAGACATCATCAAAATCTGAAACACTTCTTTTTTCTTTTTTTTTCCCTGAACTTCCTTTATTGCTAAACTAAAAAGATTTTAAGAAAGAAACTATGTTCAATTGCCTATTTCCCAAGAAGGAAAGAATTTATCTTCCACATGAACAAAGCTATCCCATGAAAGAAATGAATCTACACCATCAACCCAATATTCTTCTTCAACACATGCTGTTTCACCCATTGAAACATTGTTGGATTCCTTCAACCAATCTAAATCAGAGCTTCCAGATAACATCTGGTAATTGTTCAATGGATCATTTGTTTCATCCACAGTTGCTTTCATTTCTTCTGGTCTTTCAGCTTTTTTTGGACAAATTTTCATGCCATGATCATCCTCAGGCCTTGATTCTAAGCTAATTGCTTCTTGTTTATTTGATGAACTAGAGTCTGAATTCATGTTGTTTTTATTACCATAATTTTTCCGGGATTTCTCAATCTCAAAAGGTTTTTGTGAGTCTAAACCGAGCTGTTTTAGCTTCTTCTTGATTCGAGTATTCCAATGATTCTTGATTTCATTGTCTGTACGGCCAGGGAAATGTGAAGCAATCTTGGACCACCTGGAAAATATTCTTTCTTGTGTTACAAGAAACAAATAATTAACTGGTTCAATGTGTATTGAAACATCGGTATTGGATATGTTCCTTCTAATTACATGAAAATTAGAAAACAATCACACTCGAGTTCAAAGATGTTTACCTATTCCCGAGACGTGAATGAAGTTGAATAATCTGATGTTCTTCAGAATCTGTAAAAGACCCTCTCTTAAGGCCAGGTCTTAGATAATTTATCCATCTTAATCTGCAACTTTTTCCACATCTTAACAGCCCTACAACATCACCATACGGTCATTATTTTTAAAGCATATGGATATGATCATAATTTAACAAATTTACCTGCAAGCTTGGGAACCTTTCGCCAACAGATAATACCATTGTTGAGTATGAAATTGGTGAGCTTATGATCTTCTTCGATTGTCCATTGACCTCGCTTTAATCCAACTTTATCACAACAAGGTTGTCTTCCCATTTTGAAAACTCAAACAAGCAAAATCGTAAAAAGGGAAGGTGGTGTTGTAATTCATGATTGAATTTGAAAGGCAAAATTTAAGACATGAAGGGTTTGCATGAGACAGTGGAAATGGTCCAATTTGGTTTTGGTTTTTACGTAAAAATGAAGTAAGAAAATTTATTCCTGCCATAAAAGAAAATTTACATAAAAGAAAATTTAAATCATTTGATGCGATTCTTTGGCCACTAATGCTGGCCAGTTTTGTCGTTGAAGTCACTTTTTTCCTCTGTGGAGGGGAATCAAAAAAGATTCTTCATTTTCCTCGTATTTAGATATTTGTCTTTGGTAATATTATATTTTTCATTCCAATCCAGTATATATACTTGTCCTATCACTTGATATTTAACTGCCTTGGGCTGAGATTCCTGCCATGGATTTTACCTGGTGAAACCGTTCTACTTATTCATGCTTATAAACTTAAAAAATAAAATTAATCAATCAATCAACTTACTCGTGTTTCTCATGTTTATATGTTTTTAGCAAAGCATTAATTCAATGGGCCTTTTAGGGTTAAGTTTAGTTTAAGAAATGTAATATTTTTAAATTAATTTGAATTTCAAGCATTAACTTAAACCCACAACGTCGCATTTTCAATAATATTAATTAAAGATTTCAGAATAGGGGTAAGGTTAAAATTTTTTTTAAGAGCTGGAATTAAATTCTATATTTTATAATAATAAAAATGTAATTTTGTCATTTTAATAGTATATATCTTTATAATTTTAAAAAATTACATCAATTTTTATCATTTTTGAAGGACTAAATTATAATTTTACCATTATTATAAATTATAAAGGGACCTAAATAAAAAGAATTTCATTTTAGGAGATCGGGGACCCTGTTTAAGAATGTATCTGAGTAATCTCAATATATTCTTTTTCTTTAGGTATTATGACATTTTTTTATTTATAATTTTACTCTATTTTTAATGATTTTAAATTATTTACTTAAACTAAAATCGAGTAATAATAACTAATGAATTAAATTCTCTAATTTTTTGATGTGTTTTTAAAATAATATTTTAACTATATATATTTATTATTATAAATCGAGAAAAAATAAATTTTATTAATAATATTATTGGTTTTATCATTCGATCAAATTTGCCTGGAAATCATGTAAAATAATATGTTTTAATAAAAAAAAAACTTCTTTCCTTCCTCTATCATTTTGATTAAAAGAGAAGGCTTTTCTTTCTTTTTCCAATGTCAACTTATTTATTTGAAAAAGGTTATTAAAATTAATTTCTTAGAGAAATACATAAAATAAAATATTATATGCTTCAACTGTTGTATGGTACACAATTAAAAAATAAATTCTATGAGCATAATTTAATAAAATATATTTTTAAATCATGTTAATCAATCATCAAAATTTGACATTTCAATCGAACGAACCCAATAAGATAATATAATAAATAATCTTACATTTTAATAATTTTATAATTTTTTTTAATTAATTACAAAGTTTATTCAGAATTAAACATCCATAAGCATTGACTTAAAATTGTTAATGCTCTTTTTTATTATTATTAATGTAAACAAAGCTATAAATGCTCTAATTTTCTATTTTTAATAGTTTTTTTGATGTTATATTTGTACATCAATACGATAATATCAGTCCTTCAAGGAAAAGCAGTAAGAAAGAAAAATAAGAACACACAGATTTTACATGAAAAACCCTCTTATCGATAAAAATTACAAAAAGAGGAGAAAAAATTTACTATTGTTAAAAAAAAACAATATAAAAAATTTGTGGTTATGCACAATTTTTAAAGGTTAAACAACTCTAGCATGTGTATATATATTTTTACTCAACATTTACTTTTGTACCCAAAAAAGATATAGTATAAAAAAGTAAATTTGATATTATTATAATGGAGTTTTTCTTAAAACAAATGTCTAAGAACAAAAATTGATGAAACTTTAATATTCCATTTATGATTTAATTGTTGCATAATTTTTTTTATAATTTTTTTATAATATAGTTTTTTATTCACATAGTGACAAAATTTTAGTGTATATATATCCCTTTCTATATGCATGAATCACAATATATATATGTGATTTGTTCATGCATGAAGGAATAAATATTCCTTATAATTGCACGATTATCCATTACGAACAAGTTTATATTTTTGAGGCCAGTGCTGGCTTTGTTGGGGGTTGAGAAACTACAAGCTATAGAATATAATACGGATACTGAAATAGCATTGTTTGACATCATAATGATGGATGAAAAAATTATTATTATTTTAACATTTGTGTGTTATTGGATCATTATTTATGGTTGAATTTTTAATTTTACAAACAATGTTAAAAAATTGTTGTATATTTCATTTAATTGGAGAAAAAAGAATTTAAATTTACAGGTTTTAATTGTATTATTATTCACAGTAGTGAATTTAGGGGCTGCCAGGGCTTTAGTCCCCTTAAAATGATTTTTTTTTCATACAGTTCATTTAAAATTTTTAAAATTTAAATTTAATAAAAATAAAATTATGTTTTAGCTCCTTAAAATATAAAAATTTGATTTAATCCTTTAAAAATTATAAAGATATAATCTATTAAAATGGTAAAATTACATTTTTTTTATTGTAAAAGTTACAATTTAATTTTAACCTCTCTAAAAAACATTTATAATTTCACCCCTGATTATTGAAGCAATGTTCGGTGATGCGCAGAGAAAGGCATTGTATAGATTAATTATGATTTAATTTGTTTATTCTTTGTTTAAAGAAAATCTCCATAATTAATATATCAAATATAATTATCTTTTCTTGTTTTATTGTACAATTAAAAATATCTATATGTTTTAAGGGAAAAACTTCAAAACTATATATAAATTTTGGTCCAACATGCAATGTTATACCATGAAATTTAATTTTATGTCTTTTTATATATGGAATGTTGATTTGGTTCAATTTGCAATGTTATACCATGAAATTTAATTTTATGTCTTTTTATATATGGAATGTTGATTTGGTTCAATTTTCACGTACAATTAACATCGCTATCGATATATCATCATTACATATTATATATCAAAATAATTATACTTATCTAATATACAAATAAATTGATGTCTTTATTTCTTTAAATGTATGCAATTGAATTTGTAATATCCTGATTTTGGGCCTAGTCGGAATAGTGGTTTCGTGACCACAAAATCCGAGATAGAAATAATTATTTTATGATTATTTTTAGGTCTATGATATGATTGCATGATTGTGTGAAAATTTCGTGAAGAAATTTTATGCATAAAGTGCTTAAATTGAAATTAGGGACTAAATCGAATAATTTGTAAAACTTGCATTCTAGAAGTTTCTAGTATGAGATTGTTTTGAAATATTAATTAGGAGGTCTTAAATAGCAATTTTACCAATTTCTAAGTCTATGGACAAAAATTGGACATGGATGGAATTTTTGGAAAGTTTAGTAGTAAGGGCATTTTGGTCATTTAGGGGTAAAATGAATTAAAATACAAAATTAAAAGCCAATTTTGCTCATCTTCAACCCCATGGCCGAATATAGCAAGGAGAAACCATGGCTAGGGTTTTGTCAAGCTTCCAAGCTCAATTGTAAGTCCGTTCTAGCCTCGTTTTTAATGATTTTTACGTTTTTGGAGTCTTGGTAGCTCGATTAAGCTTATGCTAGCAATAATTTAACCTAGGGTTCATATTTGAAAAAATACCCATAGGTTAAATTTGTGTATTTTGGTGTTTTATGATAGAATATGAGGTTTTAAATTATGTTAGACAACTTGTACTACTTGGTTTTAAGCGAAAACTAGCAAAAGGGTTTAATCGGTAAAAATACCTAATAGTCATAAGTACATGTTAGAGTGAGAATTTGATGTTTCCATAGAAGGGAAAAATGATCAGTATGTCATAAAACATAAGAAAATAGGTTGAAGTTTAATTTACGAGCTTTGGGGCAAAAGTGTAAATATGCAAAAGTTTAGGGGCAAAACTGTAATTTTTCCAAAATATGATTTTGGGTCAATTTGAATAATGTGAGTCCTAATTAGACTATATTTTAAATGATAGATTAAGGAAAACTGAAATTCGGGCTAAAATAGGGAAAATACCAAGTTGTGGACGAAATGGTAAAAGTATCCATTTTCGCATACGAGATAAGTTCATGTGTAAATGTAGTAACATAATTGTCATTTTAAGCAATTTAATGTTGTTTATATGATATGATGCTGATTATTATCATGAAATATTATGCTTTGTGGTTATTGTTGAATAATATGTAATTATGTGAATTACTTGATGAGTATGAACTATCACCGAAGTATCAATTTTGATATTCCGTGGAAGATGGTAAAGATGTGTGATCGAGGAAAACGCCCGTTTGAACCTTAGGAATAGAATAGGATACAAGTGACATGTCACTAGGATGGTTGAGCATCCGAACTCGTTGAGTTGAGTCTGAGTTCACTTATGGATGCAAATGTCCGAACTCGTTGAGTTGAGTCCGAGTTCGAGAAATGTAACTAGGCATCCGAACTCGTTGAGTTGAGTCCGAGTTCACTTATGGATGCAAACGCCCGAGCTCGTTGAGTTGAGTCCGAGTTCACTTATGGGCGGGTTGCATGGTAGCTTGGCTACATATGTGGCACTTATGTGCAAACTTTCCATGTATCCGAATTATATTCCGACGTGTTCAACGGGTAAAATTCTACTCAAATGGAGGAATACTCGAGATGAAAGGGACATATTGGTAAGTGTTGTGAAATGGTACTTTGAACAGGTATGTACTTAACCCTCGGGTTGAAAAATCGATATAACAACAATTTGGTAAGATGATAAATGAAAATATGATATGAATGTCTTGGTGATGATTATGCAAATGATGTTTTATGTTTGCTTATATGGTTATGTTACTTGCTATTTGCATGTGAGCTTACTAAGCATTTATGCTTACTCCATCCTTTTCATTCCTTGTAGTTTTGACAAGCCAGCTCGGAAATCGGGAACGGTCGGAGGTTCACTCACACTATCTGTATACCATCTTGGCATAATGGCTTGTATATTTTGAGTATGGCATGTATAGCATTATAATCATTTTGTATATATGGTCTTATGATATGGTTATTGAGTGGTATGGAAATGCTTGGTAATGATTATCCATTGGAATGACTAATCATGATCATATTTGGTGTTATGTATGTCAAATTGCTAGCTAATCCATGGAAACCATGAAATGGGTAAAATTTACCATAAAATAGATTCAGACAGCAACAGTGATGTGAGTTTGAAAAATCATTAAAAATAGTAGAGATACAATTAGATGATGAATAAAATATAGAATTGAAGAATTATGAGTCTATTTTCATATGGATGGAACAAAACAAGTATATGAGTTATATTTTATGAGATGTTTAAATTTTTGTGAAATAGGGCCAGAGCGATTTCTGGATCCCCTGTTCTGACTTTAAAAATTTATCATAAATTGTACAAATATAATTAGAAGTCATTCTTTATATGTAAAGATTCCTTATTGAGTCTAGTTTTAATAGAAACAAACTTCATAGTCATTGAAATTTTTTATAGAGAGATATCTAATTCGTAATACACAGATATTAGAGTAGTTGAACCCTGAAACAGGGGAGACTTTAACTAATAAACTATACTAATTGGCCCAACCAAAAATTCTAGAAAAAATTAGTAAATAGATATATAAGTCTAGATTTAGGGAAAATTTACGGATCTTGATTTTGAGTTTCATAACTCGAGATATGAATTTTTAAGCGACTATGACGCAGATTGTTAGCTTGACTGAAAATTTTAAAAATAAATTGTTTGAGCTGTTTAAGTAATGAATTAAGTCTGTTAACACCTCGTGTTCGACTCCGGCGACGGTCTCGGGTACGGGGCGTTACATTTTATGGTATCAGAGCAGGTTTAGTCGGTTCTCGGACTAACCTAGCAAATTTGTAAAAGTTTAGCTATACATGCCACTGATCTGTGATAGTGTGATGTCTTCCGAAGCGTATGAGTACCGTCTTATTTAGACAGGGTACTCTCCAACCGAGCTGCGCCGACCATGTTCAATGTTATGTGAAGGTATTTGAGTAAAATTATGATTATGATAAGTCTCGGTTCAGAAAAGTATGAATAAAAGTTTATGATACATATGTGATGAATATCCATATTTGCTTCATGCTCATATGATGTAGTGTATATGGCTTACTTGATAAGATGAACGGAATAAATAGAAAGTAGTAGAGGTATGAATAAAAGTCATAATATTATGATATGAATGAAAATGTCATTGTCTTGATTTGGACATCGAACGTTGATGAATGCTAATGATATATAATTTTTATGAGATAAAGGATTATAATGAAATGAACTTATCTATGTTAAATTGTTGGACTGAATTATATGATTGTAATGATATGTACATGATGATGCACGAAATGAAAGTTGTGATTGTGATGCAAATATCTATGTTTGTTTGGCCTTATATGATGTCATGAGCATGAATTAATTTAATTAAATGAATGGATAAGTAAAGCTATCTAGAAAACATAAAATTTATGCATAAGTATATTGTCTAAATGGGACAATAGGAAAATTGGTGTAAGCCAACATGAATGTGTATGTATAAGAAAGTCGAGTCAGAGGTCCTACAACCCCTCCCCCTTACCAAAGTGGTACTTATAATGGAATTTCATGAGATTTGTATTGAATAAGTTTCCGGTTGAGAACCCAAAGAGTTCAGTGATAGAATAATTATAAGTATGATCAGAGATTGAAAATGAGCTGATAAGTAAAGTCAGAGCCAGTAAAGTATCGGATTGACGTAAAGATTATTGGAGTTATGCACTGTCCCAGTTAGAAAAATTCTCCTTGGTAAACCGAATTACTCAGGTGCAAGGTCGAGAAAAGTGTAAATCGAAATTTATTCAGAACTGGCATTCTTTAGTGAATGGTTTAATATGAAATTTGTGACGGCAGAACTAGTTGGGGAAATGATATTTGAAATGTGAACTATCTGAGTGTGACAGTTATGACTGGACAGATTTAGCAGTCTCTTTTGAGATGTTCTATGTGTTTACCCGTTCTCAAAAATATTTCTATGGCTATTGATCTTCTGAAGAAATTCTTGTTATATGGGAATGTCTTCTAATTCTGGTGTTGGATGAAAGCATTGGTAGTCTGACTGGTTTATAATTTATATTGCTCTATTTCATCGGGTATTCTATTTCATTTCGTCTGATAAGAATTGATGAGAGAATACGTAAGATATTATGTTTCTGTTTCTTCTACTTGATGCTTCATCTGATATATATGTATGAGAAGATATATTGTTCTTGTTATATTTGATTCCAGTGGGATTAAATGATGTTTTCTTTTGGACTTTCTTTCTTTGAAGAATTATCGGGGTATTCTGTATTTTCTCTATGAGTTTGGTTTTCGATTCTCCGGCATAGTATCATATCTTGGGTTTCTTTATCCTGGATCTCTTTATTCTGGATTTCTTTATTCTGGGTTTCTCTGTCTTGGATTTCTTTAGGTTTTCTTGTTATCTTTGTTCCATAATTTGTCAATTAAGACTCATGTTCGAAGTGCGTTCTTCAGCTCGTGATAATCATGTCAAATATGACTATACTTCTAATTTGATCTTGGTAATGTGGTGATTTTAGTATTGGGATTTTTTCTAATTTCTATATAAGGATTTGACATCAGTAAAGGCATAGGTGATAAAAGCGCGAGTTTCAGTCGGTATGGTGAATTATTTATTTGAAAGATTTCATGTGACAATTATGTCAGGATTATTTTTCTCAAGTCTGATAATAGAATTTCATTTTGTACAGATAAAAGAGTAAATAGTCTGAACGAGAAATGTATATTTATTAGAAAGAGTTGGATATTAGTTAAAGTCACTATGAATGATAAGGTTTTCGTCTTGTGAAAGCTGAAAAGTTTATTACATGTTGACAAAGTTTGGATAGATGAGAATATTGGTAACCGAAGCGTCTGAACTAGACTAGTCTACATTGAGTAAAGACTTCCTGACTTTCAGTAATGTACTGTTGTATGAATTGTGATGTGTTTCAAGACAGTGAGGTAATGTGATAGTTTAGAGCATTCGATGTTACATAAAATCGGAGTTGTTAAAGGGGTTAAAGCCGAACATTGGGATCTATCAAAATTATCCTTGTCAGTGTTGATATTGGGATGAAAATGAGAAGGATTATTCTTGAGGCCATATCAGAAATATTTCCATGGCGGAAAGAGGAAAATGTGATGTATCCTATTGTTAAATGTTTGGCGAGATCTATAAATCATATATGTATTGAATGAATTCCTACTCATCAGATTCATGGAATTTCAGGTCTCTTTGATTGTTGGATTTCTTGGAATTCCGGTCTCCATTAAATCAAGTTGAGATCTGGGTTTTATGTCATGATATCATGGGAAACTGAGAAGGGTTGAAAATTTAAGAACAGTTGAGAGTTGAGACTGTAAGCTTTTAGATCATATTAGAAATTAAAGAGATGTATTGGAGGTACAGCCTAAGTGAAAGTTTTTCGGCACCGAATATGAGATTAAAAGTGAAGACCACTTTTCTGGTAAGATTTTCGGGGACGAAAATCCCTAAAAGGGGGGAGAGTTGTAATATCCTGATTTTGGGCCTAGTAAAAAAAGTGGTTTCGTGACCACAAAATCCGAGATAGAAATAATTATTTTATGATTATTTTTAGGTCTATGATATGATTGCATGATTGTGTGAAAATTTCGTGAAGAAATTTTATGCATAAAGTGCTTAAATTGAAATTAGGGACTAAATCGAATAATTTGTAAAACTTGCATTCTAGAAGTTTCTAGTATGAAATGAAATTGTTTTGAAATATTAATTAGGAGGTCTTAAATAGCAATTTTACCAATTTCTAAGTCTATGGACAAAAATTGGACATGGATGGAATTTTTAGAAAGTTTAGTAGTAAGGGCATTTTGGTCATTTAGGGGTAAAATGAATTAAAATACAAAATTAAAAGTCAATTTTGCTCATCTTCAACCCCATGGCCGAATATAGCAAGGAGAAACCATGGCTAGGGTTTTTCAAGCTTCCAAGCTCGATTGTAAGTCCGTTCTAGCCTCGTTTTTAATGATTTTTACGTTTTTGGAGTCCTGGTAGCTCGATTAAGCTTATGCTAGCAACAAATTTCACCTATGGGTATTTTTTCAAATATGAACCCTAGGTTAAATTATTGCTAGCATAAGCTTAATCGAGCTACCAGGACTCCAAAAACGTAAAAATCATTAAAAACGAGGCTAGAACGGACTTACAATCGAGCTTGGAAGCTTGAAAAACCCTAGCCATGGTTTCTCCTTGCTATATTCGGCCATGGGGTTGAAGATGAGCAAAATTGGCTTTTAATTTTGTATTTTAATTCATTTTACCCCTAAATGACCAAAATGCCCTTACTACTAAACTTTCCAAAAATTCCGTCCATATCCAATTTTTGTCCATAGACTTAGAAATTGGTAAAATTGCTATTTAAGACCTCCTAATTAATATTTCAAAATAATTTCATACTAGAAACTTCCAAATGCAAGTGATTTTGGGCCTAGTCGGAATAGTGGTTTCGTGACCACAAAATCAGGATATTACAGAATCAAAATTAAAATTTAATAGATATATATACACCACAATCAAAATTTTATGTATATAATTACATCAACTCAAAATTTATGTATTAAGTTATATATTAGATCAAAATTTATGTATAATTTTGATATTTATGTCAAATAACTTTGTGCTCAATGGACTTTTCTTTTATGGGCCACTATTGGCCCAAGACCCTTTGACAAAATCCGTTAATTAATGCTCGAAATTATAGCCGTTACAAAAGCCAACAGCTCAAAAAGAAATTCAAAATTTTTTTACCATAATCTCCCCCCCCCATAAAGCTACCATGGAAGGAAACCGTTTCAGTTTCTTTCTGATTAAACCCAGAAAAAAAATCCAAGAAAATGGCGATAGAAGAACCAAAACAAACATCACAAGATTCGAAGCAGGCAAACCCTAATGAAAATACCCAAAATGTTGATGCTTTATTGTTTAGTCCCAGATTCAAATCCGCGGCTGCCATGGCTGGGTGGGACGAGGAAGCCCTAATCGTCGCTACTCTCGTCGTCGAAGACACTCCAGATCGACAATCTAAACACAAGAAACGCTCTGATTTTGTATTTAAAACCCCACCATCCACCAATTCAAGAAGGTAATTTGATAAATAGATAATCCCAAAATATTATAAATCAGTCCCTTTGTTTGCTTTTTTATTTTATTTATTAGTGATATCAATCCCCCCCCCAAAGGAAACGTAGGGTTCAGAGAAGGAGTCCCATTTCAACTCCTGTTGCTCCATTAAAGCTTGATGAAGAAGAAAATTCACAACAAGGTGTTTAATTTGATCTTTTGCTTCTTAGAATCTTTGTTGAGAACGTAAAAGAAAACTGGGTTTTTATTGAATTATGTATGTTGCTTAGAGTGTAAGGAGGAGTCAGTGGAACAAAAATTTGATGTGAAAGCTGAGAGGAACACAGAAGTAAATGAACCATTAGAACAGACCCCTGATGTTTCTTGCTCCAGTCCAAGTCCAGCTCTTCAGTGTATGGATAAACTTAGAGAAGAGCTTTCTTGTGCTGTAAGAATCTTTAGATACTTTTCTATATAGTTCAACTTGTTCAGCTTTGATTGATTAAAGATGATGGATTGATCTTTTTTTATCTTATTGATATTTTCTTGGTAGATTTGTTTGGATATCTGCTATGAACCAAGTAGCACTCCTTGTGGACACAGGTAAAAATAAGATCCAATTTCATAATCTAATCCAGAAAACCAAAATCCGATATCTGGAATGGTTTTTTGATTGACTTTTGTCTCTTTAGTGAAATCCTTTTCTCTTTAATTATAGTTTCTGTAAGAAATGTTTGAGATCCGCTGCAGATAAATGTGGGAAAAGATGCCCAAAATGCAGGCAGATAATAAGGTAAAATCCGTCCAAGGCCCCGATTCCCAGCTATAAATCAACATCATTTTAATGAACCTTGGCGCTTATATAATTCCTCTTTGCATATGCAGAAATGGAAGATCTTGCATTGTGAACACAGTTCTTTGGAATACAATACAGCTTTTGTTTCCCAACGAGGTTTCTGAAGCAAGGAAGTCTGCTGCCGGAGCCTTAAATAGTCAGGAAGTTGAGCGTGGAAGTCCGGAGAGTGGAAGGCGAAGTAACAGAAGGGCTCGAAGTGTTAGACCTCCATTGGTCATCTCTACCAGAGATGCAGCTTTGGCTTTTAGGCAGCAGAGTGAGGATCTTTCGCGGTTAGAAAGCACGAGGACAAGAAGAGGGACACCAAGCCAAAGTGAGGATGTTGCATTAGCTTTAAGGTTGCAAAGAGAGCAATCCATGGAGTCTTTTCGGCGGATTCGTCAGCAAACAAGAATCCCAACCCCTCTTTCTTTAGCTAGAGCAAATTTGAGAGCAATGGCTTCTCGAGCCATTAACATTCATAGGTGAGACCCGGCCCCGTAACTCACAATAATCAAACTTTGTAGTTAGTTCTTTCTTTCATCTTTTAAGATTTCATCCATCGTCTATGAAAAGCTTATTGGATTGGTTGAGTTTAGCATTTTGTTAGTTGTTGATAGCAGCATCTTCTAGTATTATCAAAATTTGAGAAACTCAGTTGCTTTCAAATGGTAGAAATACAGTATCAAACAGTAGCTGAAGTAGATGGATAATGTTATTAAGATGTCCCCATCAAAGCTTGAGTAGAAAATAAAGTGTCCCAAGTCTCCAACTTTAAACTGTCATTTAGTTCAAGTTTGATATTCATACAGCTATTTCAACATGCTTTGAATAGGATAAGAAGTCTGCCATTGCCAAATCTTTCCTCTAATGAAAATAACTTGGTAACTTCAACCAGCTTTTGGTAACATACATGGCAAACACATAGGTGATTTAGGGGGTGATTGTTCCATCAGATTGTGGAGGAGGTTTGAATCCTTGTCGTTTGTCCTCTACGTTTTGAACTCTCCCTCAAAGATGCTTCCTTTATAGGGGCGTATCAACCAGAATATCACGATTCACACCAATGTTTATAGTATTGTCCGTTTTAGCTCACTGGGGGCTTCAAGATTTTGTCAACAAAACCGCCTCGAGATACATGGCTCTTCCATAGGATCATGACACGGGATGCGTCACGGTCCGTGCATGCTCTTTAGCCTCTCCAAGGCAGGCAAAGCTTTTGAATATGAAATGATGCAATGATGCCCAGGGTTTCTACTTACTTGCAAATGGTATTTAAATGAAAATTGGGAGTTTATTTTGCGGAAAACCAACAAAGGGACTGAAATAAAATTATTGTCTTGTCAACAATGGAAAAGACATTGGGCAAAACAAAAACAACTAAGCATTGGAATATATACAAGGTACTGCCAGCGAGGAGTTTTTAAACTTATTTTCAGCATTGGTAAAGTCACAATGTTGTAGGATTAGTTTGATGTCCTTATTCTTAAAGAATCATCCATTGTCTCCCAAACACCAATCACTTATACGTGTTTCAAAAATGTTTTTGATCATCTCTTTCAATTTTTCCCATATTTACAAGTGTTTCTTATGTCCGACACTCAGCCCAAATCGAAATCCGGGTAACATAGGTGGTTGCCATTGCTATTTTAACAGAGTGGTTCATTGAATAAAATTTTATGATGAAAAATAGTGTACATTCCAATTCACAGCTCACTAATCTATTATCATACAAAAAGAACAAAACAGGAAATGGGATAGACATTACTAGATGATGAATTAGTGAAAAACAAAGAATGCACTCTATTATCCCCATCCTTTGTTTGGCATCCTTGCATCATTTTCTTTTTTTGACCAAAAACAGAAATGATGCTTGGCCCCGAGTCTTTTTTTTTCTACGTTTAGAACTTCCTACCTAATACGAGAACTCATGACCTCGCAATGAGATGTATTTCTTAACCCAGATAGCAATGTCCTCGGCACAGGCCTGAGCCTGAGGTGTATTTAGAAGCATGTCAAGGGATGCAAATTCGTGAACTGCATCTTTATACTCAAGAACAGGTGCATCGACATTTACCTTGCGAAGAGCCTCTGAGTAAGCAATAGCTCGGTCTCTCATCCAGTCATGTTCCGCTACAACCGTTAGTGTCGGGGGCATGAACTTCAAAGGGGGGCCCCTGTCTGGGACGAGTGGATTGGCAGCGGGGTGGTCGAGGCTGAACTCTTCCTCGGGGAAAAAGAGTTTCCATGCAAGTAAGCACATTGACTTGTCATAGAAGTAGGAGTTTGCCAAATTTATTTCGGACCGTGTCGGAACATTTCCTGTGAAGAATGGGTACATTAAGACCTGTGCTACAACCTTGACAGGATCCAGAAGCCTTCCAGCCTTGACGGCTTTGCGTGCCACATAATCCGCAATGTTAGCTCCACAACTCATTCCAAGCAGAACACATCTGTTTCAACAATATCACAATTAAAGATCAGGCAAAATAACTTTTTATAAAAGATAGAAGAGGAGAATATTTCACGGTTATAGAACACGGAACAACAACTTCAAAAGCCTCTACAACCAACCGGAAAGAGCAATCGGGCTCGAGACACACTTCAGATATCAAAGACTTATTGCCAAATTTAAATGATACTCGAGAGCACAATCACAAGTTATGTTATCAAGCTAAATTACTTTCGAAAAGTTTTACAACTGAAACCTCATTTACAAGTATGCATTCTACCTGTATCTATCTAACCAAATCTTACAAATTCAGGCTTATAACAAATCACATTTCCCTATTCAAGATGTACTTCCTAGTCCCAACCATCTCAACCGAATAAAAGAAAGCAATGAATGCGTATCGAATCTACACCCGCATCATCGCAACAAATATAAAACCAATAAAAGATTGAATATTTAACTACATTTCATATATCGGCATTGAACGAATTTAAGCTTATAGAGTCAAATTTCCGTGATCAGATTTCACTATCTAATCCCAATCCTTTTAACCAAATTGATGAATAAACACAACAAATCTAACAAAAAAACAACAATGACAATAAAAGATCACAGATTCACAGCATAAATCAACTAAAATCAAAGATCACAGCATCACATTCGTGCCCGAGACAGATATTGTCAGATTTTTCTAAGTTTTTAAAGGATGCTTGGGGGTTAACTGCCCACCACTTTTTCAACCAAGTGAATTCATTAATGAAAACAAAATGAAAACTTTTTGTTAAAAAAAAAAAAAAGACAACCTTGATGGATCTCCATGAGCAGCCAACCATGGCTCAACCATAGAAGCCCCAAAAGCATCCACAAGATGTCTCTGAACTTGAGTCTTGGTAAACTCTGCTCCAACCCCTAGCGCCCCACTCCCCATAGACTTACTACACTCAGCTAAATTCGCTTGCTTTGCTAACCAATACAACACCTTCAATCCATCCTCAAAAGCCGCCGGATACTTATTCTCCGGCGCCAACCTGTAACCGACCGCCACGATTATAACATCGCATAGTTTCGCTATCCTCCGACAAAATATATCGTTAGCTACCGAGTCATTACTCCCACTCACCCAACCGCCGCCGTGGAACTGTAACATTATCGGCAGTCTTCGACAATTTTGAGGTAATGGTTAATAACCTCGGTAGACATTATTGTCGGATCTTAAATTCGACCCTTCAAGACTGCTCCTTCTAGAATCATTAGTCGGGGCTCCGATATTTGGATAACTATTCCTACGGTGATTAAGGGAGTCGGACTCATCCTGTTGAGATGATCCGGGCTTGGATTTGGGTTCGGGTGGGGAAAGGGACGATTCAGGGAGGAAGATCCGAACCGAAAGGGCCGTGGAAGGGTCGATGTGGATGTCTTTAGTGGCGATACCGTCAGTGAAAGAAGGGTTGGCGGCGGAAACGGATTCTTCGGGTCGGGTCGTGACACCGTACGGGTTTGATGATTCGTCGACATGGGTTTGGATACGATTCTGCAAACGGTGCTTCAAGAGGAACTTGAAGAATACACTGTATAATTTTACAGCTATGCTTGGCATTTCCCTTAAAGATCCACTCTTTGATGGGAAAAAAAAAATCCGGGTCTTGAATTTTTTTCCGGGTTCTTCTTGACGAATTTGCAGAAACCGGAAAATAGTAAGACTCAAATACTCGAAATTTTTTTTCTCTTCTGTTCTCTTTTAGCTTCTGAGTTGTGGAGACTGGGTTTAAGCCTGAGGTAAATTCATGGTTTAGGAGAGGGAAAGTTTGAAACTTGAAATGATTAGTTATTGATTGAAAATTCACATGTGAATTAGGTTATTAGGGTTTCCAAACTCGGGAATTGCTCAAGCATTGGGTTTCAAATGGCTAATTGTTGCTTGAAATTTAATTTTTTTTTCAATGGCAAATCACATGCAAGTAAGCAGCAACTTTTTTAAGCTGCTTTAATTTTTTTAAATTTAACTTTATTTTTAGTGCTAGGTTGCTATACCGTATGATTATTCTAGTGAAACCATGAGAAAATTTAAATCATAAGTTGTACTTTTATGACAAAATTGACCTTTGAAGTTGAAAGTACAACAACTGGAAAGGTGGATTTTGTAATTTGATTGTAGACACTAAAATGTATGAAATTTGATAAGATTTTCTTGGAAAATGTTAATAGAAAACATGACTAAGAGAGAAGTAAAGACATACTGATTAAACCCATTATTTTAGTATTTGTTTTTTTGCCCTTTTTTTAATTTATGATTGATCTTTAAAATTTTGAAAATATTACTGAATATATTAATAACACAAATAAATGCAATAAGTTTTTTTTTGTTTACATTTAAAAGTTTTTTTCTATCCAATTTGAAGACAAGTTCAAAAAACAATGAAAATAAATAAATAAACAAACTTTTCATTGGATAATAAAGTATGACTATTAGCATTATTTTAAAATTTTAACCCATTAAAGAAGAGAAATGGTGCTTCAAAATTTAAATAAACACATAAATCAGCATCATCAATGGTACAACATTATAAGCTATAATTTATTTTATCTACAATATACAAATAATAAAATGATTAGTAGAAAAAAATATAGGAAATAAGAAAACTAATCTTAATTGTGGTTTTTCTGACCAATAAAAATAAGAGTGGATTAACAAATTGATATAATTTCATTTTAAAAAAAAATTAAATTGCTATTATAACCTTACAATTTGTTATTTTTATTTCATGTTTTGATTTTTAAGTAAATAAATTGGTATCATCACTATATTAAATATATCAAACGCAGTCGGTATTGGTATAAATTATATTTTAAAAAGAAAAAAGAAAAGAAGCCTTCTATTATTTGAATAGCCCTTCAGATATTTACATATGCAGCCATCATCAAAGTGCTTTTGAAGAGAGAGAAAACTAGGGGGAAACAAACATAAATAAGTAAAATGATCTAAAACATGTGGAACCCATCCTTAAAACAGATTATGAATGGAAAAGAAGTCTACTTTACAAGCCAAATTCATTGGTTTTCTGTCTCCAAATCCATTATATATACACATTTTATGCATATATGAGCAAAAGGGGTTTTAGATTTTACCCCCCCACATGTTGATGAATCCAAGTGACACATCAAAAAATCCAGCAAACCAGATTTTCAGAAGGTGTGAGTGAACACTTGATATGATGGAAAACTCCGCTTCATCTTCATTTTTGTTCTTGAAACCATCATGTCCACCGACCTATGGTTCCCCGAACCGTTCTTGACATGAAAATGTCAGGTAGCTAAAACGGCAATCTCTTGTCCTAGCAAGATGGGTTGCGAGTAGTTGCTTTCGGGGAGACGAGCACGGGTTCATTACTTGCAGCTTTCATTGCAGCAATCTCTTCTAATCGTTTCCATGTGGTTTCGCGTTTCGATTTGACCTCGTTCTCTTGTGCTTGGTCTTCCTCAAACTTATGCAAGCACTCCTCAAAGAGCTCAGGGTCGGTATCCGAGAAAATCTTGCGGACATTCAGAGTCAAGCTCTGCACTGCTGGATTCCAGTGGCTTCTAGCATTCTTTTCCAAGGACGGGAAGATAATGGGAAGTATAACGTTTCGATTCTGTTTTATTAGGGTTTCAATATGATCATTGTTCCATACGAACAAAGCCCTCTCTGCCACCTGCAAAGAAAGTATTCAAGTTTTTTAAGCTAGTAAGGAAATAGAAAGACTACAAGAAATAAGCACTTCACCTTCACAACTTAAAAAATGCTAGTTCTATACATAAATTTAAGCATATATATTCGTTAGTAGCATAACCGACTCGACGCTAGTTCCCAATCTAACGTCCATGTTCGACACATACTTGGTTGTACGCATGGGGATATGATCCTCCAATGACCCTCCAAATGCATAGAAATCTTAGAGAAAAAATTGAACATGCCTGTGTCAAACGCATACCCATATCCGACAATCACACACGAATCTAAGCAACATAGATATCTACAACCATGATTGAAAAGTTTTAAGTACTTAGGAAGAACATCTTGACATTTTCAGACAACAGCATTTCATTTATATAAAAAACTAGACACCATGGAGATATTCCCTTGATTGCTATAAATCAAACCTAAGTTCAAATCCATCCTCTTGTCAGCACATAGAAAACCAACTAAATTATAAAGGACATCAGCAAAAAGATTTACAGATTTTTACATGGATGCTAACACGCTATAATTAAACTTACTAAACACATACAAATCTTATAACCACAGTTACATGCAGGTAAAGTGATGCAGAACTGTTCTACTAGAGAACACCTATTAATCATAAACAACTATATGGAAAGTTTGACAAGAAAGCTAATTACACAAACCATTATTTCAACAGTATAAAGAATTCATCTTGCACGGTTATAAGCAGTCAAAGATTACAGCTTATCGTAATGCATCAGTTTCTTCAAGGACTCTTTTCAGATAACCAGTAAATTACAATTGTAAAGTACACCAGCAAAAGATGAGAAAAAAGAAGATTTTATCGTGCTAACAGGTGGGATAATCAAAGGAACATAACAAGAAATAAAGAAAATCATGTCAACAAGCTGCCATTACTTTTAATGAAGTCACTTCATGTACACAAATAAGACTGCCTCTCTTTTTTAACTTTTGATATGCCTACATAGTTATGCTTTGTCAAGGGACTTTCGCAAAAAAAAAAAGGTTGTAAGTAGTGGACTGACGAAATTCCTACCTGAAAATGCGAGCTACTCAAGCAACGGCCTATCTGACGGAATAAGGGTACCATGCAGCGTTCAAACTCAGCAAGTTGTGTGGCTTCTAAAACTTCCTCCAGCTCACCCAAGAACATGACTTCTTTTGAGCTATTTGTAATTGGCCAATACTTTAGCAAGCCTCTAATAACAGTATCAGCAAGCTTGCAGTCTTTCTCCACAAACTGAGTAATGCAGTAAGATAACTGCTGATGGTACATGGGTATGCACTTTGGTTTGTGAAGTGGTATCAATGCACGAACAAGAAAGAGCTTATGTTCTTCTTTCAATGGCAAAGCGAACCCATTGATTATACTTCCAAGTATTTCTAATAGCTCTGCGATTCCATTGTGTTTTTCGGTTTCAAAAATGAATCGGTAAAAGATGTTGTTGATTGCTTTCCTGATGAACGGACGATGGACCATAAATTTCCCATATATGCGATGCAGAACAGTTTTCAGGTACTCCCTTTCTCTGGGGTCCTCTGAATCGAAAAGATCTAACAACCTTAGAACAAAAGAATGATCGATATATCGCTTGGCCAATTTTGCATCCGTCTCAGGTGATGCCACAAACCTTAAAAGAAATTCATAAACAACTTGTAGATGAGGCCATGCAGAATCCATTGAGGGCTCCTCCTCTTCCAAATCAAACGCTAATAGAACCTTGTTCTCACGTGGTGCAGAAGTAAGTGCTCTAAACAAATTTACAGACACCATCTTGACAATTTCTTGCATAATGATCTCCGAAAATTTCCCATTAGCAGATGAAACATAATCCACGATCTCTAGTAAAGTCTGCCGCTTGATATCCTTCTCTTTGACGTTTTTTGTCAGGTCAGTGAAATCAAACACAATGCAACATATGTTCAATTTTCTGATAAACAAGTTCTGCTTCTCGGAATTTGGAACATCTCTAAAATTAGGCAATGCCTCAAAAGAAGTAGCAACAGTGTTCCCATTCAGCTTTGCATTCACCACTTGAGAAATCTTATTCCCTTGATTCAGCCCAGAATTTGTAGAATGAAAGCCAGAAAACGATGCACCGCTTGAGTTTGCATAATGATTACTCGCTAAATCGCTGTTTCTTGAACTGGTGTAAGCATTTGATGATGAGGTAGAGGTTCCTCCCTCACGATTATCACTCGACTTAGATGGTTTCCGAGGGAGCCTATTAAGTATTTGTTTGATCATCTTAAACAGGAATCTCTTCTCACACGCAAATCGACCAGATGTGAAAAGACAACCCTTTAAAGCAAATGCACCATCAGATACCCAGAAAGGAAAGCATGGATACCGAAAACCATCAAGTCATGAACTGAAAGCCATTGATGAATCCATTCACCAATAAAATTGCAACTCCATTTTCACTAGCAGAGATATTCCTTGTTTCTTTGAACAGCAACATCAACCCAGTTCATTTGTTGAAAAAAAATATCTGAAACACAGAGAACCAGTCCAAGCTAGAGTACATCAATCAACTATGACAAAAGGCCCCAATTAACATAGAAAATCTCAACAAAGTTCATCTTCTTTTCTCCACTTCAGTGGCAAAGCATGCATTGTTTTAGACTTATATCCCCTAAAACCCATACACCAAAACCAGTAAAAGATAGAAAAAGAAAACCCAAATATTATCCCTATTCAAACCATAAATTCAACTCCAAAAGCTTTAATTTCTCTAGCTGAATTACTTTGGAAGGAAAGGAACAAAGAATATTCACCTGTTGTCTCCTTGAAACTAATTTTCGTTAGCTTTCAAAGATTAGAAGAAAAAAAAAGCATTCGGCTAGATCAAAAGATAAAGATCTGGGTTTGATCTTAAAACCCCAATCAGCATTGTCCACCAAAAGCAACCTACAAAATTAACAAAACAACATAAGAAAGAAAGAGAGCTTTGGTCCCAAATGAAGAATAAAAAAAGAAAATGAAGGTAAAATCCTACACTTACAAACACTCTTTTCTTTCTCAGAAAGAGAAAGGGAGACATTTTAGAACTTACAGAAAAGTAATAGATTTAGGGGGAAAAAACTCATCGATCGACCTTCGTTTGTTGTTGTGGTTGATATTTTGTTTTTCTAAGGAAAATAAATGTTCTAATTAATCCCATTTCTTTTTTTTAGATTTGATCTTTTTCTTCTTTTTTTCTAATCTTCGGCCTTCCTCAGAAAAATTTCGCTTTTGATATCCTACGGATGAAGATGGAATTCAATTGACTAAATCACCCTTCAAACTTTTGAAGAAAACCCGCCCTTATCAGCTTTAGGGGAAAAAGAACAGAAGGTTAAGAATGAGAAATGAAAAGAGTTTTATTGAGGCTGTGGTTCTCACGCACTACTTAAAAGCGAGTGGAATTTTTGGAGACATAGGACAGATCCATTTTCACAGCCTACTGTCTTGTCAGCCCCCAAAGCTTCATAGATTACCATATCGCAATCTTAGGTTTAGCACGGTTTTCCGTTGTGGTAAGGCAAACGACCCCACGTGCGTGTTCTGGCGCGTGTATAAAAGGCTATATTTATTTTTTTATTTTTTTAAGAAATATATAATGCGTTGGCACGTCTTTTAGTATAAAAATTTTAAAAAATAGGAACTCACAATAATATTATAATATCACTTAAGAAATTTTTCTATTTTATTATCGGTACATAGAATAGTGATCCTAATTATATTTTGTAATTAACTTCTTTCGCTTTTTAGCAAGTGTATATCGTGAATTTTAATATTGATTTATCATCATTAATAATTATATATAAGCCAGAGAAGTAATTACTTTCTATCACCAAATGACCCCAGTAATTAAAGACATTTTAGGTGAAGCGACAATGAATTTAATCATGCAATTTATAAAAGATTTAACTTTTTTTTCCTTTGGATTTAAGTGAAATTGTAGACTACTCATTTGACTTGACAAGCCTTGAAACACAGTATTTTCTTCAATTCAAGACAGGTCCATCTAAGCCGAATTACTAATTAAAAATAATCACATTATTTTATTTAAAATTTATCACAAAAATATTAATATTAATATTAATATTAATATTTAAAAAATTAATATGAAATGGCTTATCAAGCTCGGCTTGATTTCAGCTTGAGCAAGGAATTTTAAAAATTTACTAGCTGCTGAACACCTTTAAATTAAATCAAGCTCCAAATGCAATAGCTTTCTTTCTCTATTAATCAAAATTAAACTCCTTAAATTCGAAAACCATCAAAAGAAAAAAAAAAACACAAAGTACACACGTAGGCATAAAGGCAGTAGTGAATTTTTTTTTAGCTGCTTGGAAATAAATTAAGCATTTAAAATCCAATGAGGTAAAGAATCACAATCACAATCACTCATCACACGTCGGACTTGAATGACTATAATGAATGAAAGTTTGTCTACATCGTCAAGCACCGAACAAGAAGAAAAGAAAAGGTCAATATATCAAATCTAAAACCACAACCACCCCTAAGAGATCATTTCTAAGCTAAGCTAAAGCCTATGTACAATACACTCTATCCCCAATCCATTTGCACATTTCTCAAAACAAATCTAATAAAACATACGAAGTCAATAAACCTCCTTCATAAGCAATGGTTGTCACCACTATAACCTTCCGCACAAATCAAAGTACTCGGAGAAAAAATATATAATGAATTTAAAGAATACTTTTGCTCTATTGTAGCAAAAAATAATCAAGAAACTTCAAAGGGGGAATCTTACCACAGTACTCATCTGTACCAAAGAAGTCTTTTAACATTCAATACACACAGTATGAATAATAATCAAATTAAAGAAGATATTAACATTATGATCTCAGTGTTGGCAAAATAAAAACTTTTGTTGAGCTTGTGTTACCTTACAAAATAATACCAAGAAGCCTTCAAGCTTTCAAGGGGAGGGGGGGGGGTAGCTGCTCTCGTTGTAGATCTGTCCCTTAAAGTACATACAAGTATCGTGTCAAGCAACAAAAATCAATGTGAGAGTGCTGCATGTCCCAACCAAGGACCAAAAGCGAAACCATCCAAACATAATTGTCCAAACTCCACCTCAGTGCTCCATCAAGGCCGTTTCTGTTTCTGAAAGTGGAGCTGCACAAACAAACCTCCAAATAAGCAACAATCCCATGAGGTAGAAAGCAAGAAGAAATAGAACTCTGCTTGTAAGTCAAAAACCATGATAAAATTCTCAGTTTCGGCACTAGAATCTTGCATTGATTTGGTACATGAGATAATTAGTGGATAAACAAAGTAAAACATTAATACAAAGAATCCTATTACCAGAGGGCCTACATACCGAGCAAATCTTCATAAGAATCAATAAACAGGGACGTGTCCATCAGCAAAGGAGGAGAGAACACCTGATCCTGCGCTTCTTCCAAATCAAAAAGTGACCTTTGCCAATCAGAAGCTGCAGAACTTGAAGCAGCAGCTGAGAGGAATCCATTATCTTGATCATGATTATCAAGAGAATCGAGATTGTTCAACATGTTTGGTAAGTCATCATAGTTACTCCTAATGTGACCATCACTGGGATGGCTGTTGACAAAGGAATTTTCTGTTTGTGTTGAAAATAATCTCTTAGTCCTTATCGAGCCTAGTTTATTTTCTGGTCCCACACGAGAATGATTAGTTGACAAAACAGGTACAAAGAAATGTTCAGAACTTTCATCAGATTGACTGTCCTGTGATAACTCTGAATTGCAGGATGGCACTGACAGTGCAGCTTGCCTAACAGATCTCTTTAGATTCTGAACATAAGAATTATCACTATCTGCACACAAAATCAAGAATCAAATTCTTCAGCTAAAGGAATTAAATTACTTCTCTTTCAACTCGTAAAAACAAAGGCATTAAACCAATAACATGTAGGGGGAAAATGGAGCATGAAAAGCAACAAACCTTGGAGTGTGTTATCTAGGTGATTGTTTGCTAGAGGCTGTTCCATTGAGCTACTTTCAGACAAAGTGTCAATTTGGTTGGTCTGAGGAGCTAATGTATGTCGCTTTTGCATGCTTCCAACCTTTCCAGATGAATTTGGAGTTAAACTAAATAACTGTGGGAGCTTTAAAGCAGGAGGACTAGCTGAATTCTTCTCAAGCTGAACAGCAGACATTTTTGAAGTAATGTCACCAACATCATCAGAGCTACTTTCCTGAATGATCCAGAAAAAGAGATCTTAGAATGAGTCATAAGTTCTACATACACAAATATTCTAAAGTTCCAAAATATTTTCAATATTTGCGTTACAATGAAATAGTGTTTGAACATTTACCAAGGTCCTTCTACTGCTCTGAGCTAGCATAGGTGAGGTGGTTTGACCACGATGTTTGGCCATTGAAGGTAAGTTGGAGGAAATGCCATTTAATTTCTCTGTGCACTCTGATATTGACTTTTGAATTGATGGAGCAACTTCTTTTAGTTGGTTAATAAGCACCTGCATTTTAAATGTATTAGGAATTAATAATAGTAGCATCTTGAGTCCACATGTAAGTGTGAAAAAGACCCTTTAGATATAAGAGCCATAACAGCAATTTATGGATTAGGAGAGGCACGTGTAAATGTACTTGAAAACCCACAAGCGTGCATGTATGAAGCGAAGTGAAGAAAACAAGAACAAAACTCATATTCCCATTCTTTCATTTCTCAATCTCCAAATAATTAAACTAAAAACTTTTATAAGCTAAATAGTTGCCAGACTCTTAGGGTTCTATCATCAAGATTTGACCATACTTTAGTGATTGCCAAGAGAATTTGCCAATTATGGGCTGTCAAAAAGAGAGGGGGGGTGTTCATCTCTGTGTCTGCTAAATTCTATACCAAATACCAAGCAAAGAGTAAATTAAGAACTTTCAAAGACTTCAAAAACCTACTTACTTGCCAAGTATTATTTGTGTTTCTAAGACCTTCAGCCCAACAATTAAGTAAGCTGAAAATCCTACTCGATGAGGATAAGATACACAAGATATGTACAATTGCCCCCGACGTTAATCAAATTAGAAAAAACAAGAATTGCTCAAAACTGTGCTTCAATTTCCAGTACTTAAGAGTAAGTAAATAGCTACTCAATGTATCATAGCTATTTTGTACCTGAAAGCTAGCCAGGTGTTGCTGATGCTCAGTAAGAGTTGCAGCTAATGACTCAGCATGGCCACTTGTCCCACCATCGTGTGCACTTCGTAAAATATCATGACCCTCTCCATCATTAGCCTTTGCCTGCAAAGCAATGGCAATACAGTTATTGCATACTGGCACCTTACTTCAACACTTATGATTAGAAACCTGTAAGCCATGGTTGCATGAAACTGTGAAGCATAATTTTAAATCCACAAATTCCTTTTAAATGATTTAGAAATTGCAAACCAAAAATTGCTTATTTCTCACATACCATAAACATATCTAATTAACATCTCCAAAAGATGAAAAATATTAAATGAAGGGTTTTGCTTATAACTAAAAAAGATTCTGTGCATAGAAATAGAACACAGCGAATATTTCACCGCTGCCACTTAAAACTTAATGTTGAAAAATAAGTATTTGGTCAATAAAATTTACCATATTCATAATTAGTACTATATAGACATAATGCTATTCAGAAGTTGACTATATAACTGATGGCCAAGTATTAGCACAAGCGAACGCATCTCACTTAAAAATTTTATATAAATTAAAATAAAACAGCATACCAGCTGAAGTGACTGTTTATGAATCCGTTGTAAAGCATGCGTCCAACGTCTGATAATTTCTGCCACATCTACAGTCTGATGGACTCTTCCACTTCTATCATCTACTCGAGAAAGTCTCTCTTCAATGACCTGTGTGTGATATCCATCATTCTGCTCTTTGTTATCCAAATCACCAGACTGGACAGATAAAACATCTGTGCAAGGAACTTGAGAACTCTGATCCATAGCTGCAAGCAAAGACGACCCGGAGATGCGGTACCTGGAAGATAGTATTATGAAAAAAGAATAAAAAGTGTCATATGCACCGTCTAAAAGGACCATAATGAAATGTGGTGGCAAATTACCTATGTTCCCGGTGAGCAATCAAATCCTCAATGGGACCTGAAGCAAGAACTTCATGCTGACCTGGACATATTGTTTGATTATATCAAGATTATGAAAATCGAACAATCTAACAAAGAGAAAAAAGAACATGGTTGATTCCATCTTACTTACTTTTACGAGACAATATAGAGTCCCACAAGCGAGTGGCCTTTGAAACCAAATGAGAATTCTGACTTGAAGTAGAGACAAGATCATCCCAGGGCTCACCTTCCAACTTCACTTTGTTCCTCAAGTCATGAAGTTTTTCCAGCTCTTGCTGCAAATAAGCCTAAGATCCAGGTTTTCCAAGGCAATAGTTAAAAGATATTGAGTAAAATCATCCCTTAACAAAAAGGAAAAAGGAGCAAGGGAACTGTATTGATAATTTGACATTAAAACTAAAAAAGAGTTCAAATGAGTGATCAAGGTTTTCCAAGATATTAGTTAAATTTACTAAGTCAAAGTCATCCCTAACAAAAAGGAAAAAGAGGCAAGGGGTCATCAGTGGGGTTTAGGGAGAAAACAGCAGTAAATCAATAGAATCAAGACTGGAAAACATGTATGATAGAAGTTGGAACTCTTGAAAACATAGGGTCATAAAAACCTCTAGTTTCAAAGGAAAATAATAATGTTGTGGCTGTGAACCTATACAGCTTATTTATAACCCTACATTTTCAAGAGTTCCAACTTCTTACTCATTTTTCAGTCTAATTCTACTAACTCATTGCTGTTTTCTACCTAAACCACACCAGCTATATTGATAATTTGACATAAGTACTCAGGAAGAGCTCAAATGACTGATTAACTATTATTTACTTACCTCCTCAGCACAAAGACCACGGAACTCTGCAGTCATTTCATGAGCCAAATTTGACCACATCGCCTGTCTCTGCACTGCTGTTTCTGCATTTTTCAGAAATCTCCTCCTTTCAAGTGCAATTCTAGCCTGTTTAGTAATAACTATGTTACTTTACTGCTATGGAATTCAAGAGAAGCAATTTTGAAACTAATGTTGAAACTCTACTTGAAGTGAACCATGATAAGAGAAAACCTAGAAACAAAGAACAATGAAGTACAACTTAAGGGAAAAAAAAAGGATATAATTGTACTTCATATGAATAGTCAACAGAACAGCATTACCTTGGTTACAGGAAGTAGTGTAGCAGCATGAGAAAATGCAACATCAGTCAATGGTGCAGGCAATGGGTTAGAAGCAACATCTGAAGCAAAAGTCCGTCTATGAACCTCTCTCAATGCGTGCAATGAAAGCTGCCACAAAAGTTCAACAAATCTACAACCAAACACATAAGAAGACCTAATGTAGTGACGAATTAAGAAATTTCATTACTTGCACATAAAACAATTCAGACAACTCTACACTAACACTCAGTGCCATTGTAAAATATTCACTGTAACGAGCCTAGTGAAAATAGAACCAATTATACACTTTTCCAATTAACTTTCTTGAATTTTCTTAGCAACCAAACAGAAATTAGCTAGCTAACCTTGGTCCACAGCAAGTAGCAAGCGAAGAAACCCTCGAATTACTCCTTGGTAGAGTTCCTTGAGCTTCCAGCTCACTAATTATCCCTTGCACAACCTAATTACCAATAAGTAAATAGTACTTCAAATAAATAATAAAATGAAAATGAAATAAATAGAAAAATCAACCTTTCGAAAATCACGAGATTGCGCTGAGTCAAAAATCGGCCAAACTCTATCGAAATCCTGAAAGATCCAAAAGCAAAACTAAACTCAGAACCAATACGGACCAGATCAAAAGTAAACCGAACCGGAAACAATGATATTACTCTGGCGGATTGAGCGGGGCCACGAAGAGAAGAAAGGATGAAGTAAAGAAGCTGTTCGCCTAATTTAGGGTTGGAGTGACGGAAGAGTCCCACCCGAGGGGTACCATTGGATGTTCCGAGACCAATTATAGACGGATCCAAACCTAAAAGCAAGCAATTCGTGTACATTGCGCTTTCGAGCTCTAACTCTCTCTCCTTCTCTCTGTCCATTGTCATCGCCCTCTTTCTTTTCTCGGAAAATCCTTTTCATTTGAGAAACGAGAAAGTTTCAAAAATGGAAAATTAGAAATGGTGGGGCATTTAATTTTTAAGGGGCCAAATTTTAATTTTGAGAATCTTTGGGGGGCTTTGTTCGAAAGTTTGGGATGGGACAGGTTGGAAGGGATAAAGGAGTCACGTTTAGCCGTTTGAAATTTGACAGAGAGAAAACGAAAGGGTTGACGCTAACATGCGCTGGTGAATAAAAAATAGAATGGAGGCTTGACGTGTTCCTTTTGTGAAGTAAGACATTGAGCCTAACGTGCGCAGGGTGAAAGAATTGTCGCCTTGTCTGTCTGCTTTAAAAAATACAAAGCCTATTGCCACCAAAAGCCATTTCTGAGGTACTTTTGCTAAGGTAATAATTATTTGTTAGGGAAAAGTTTTAATATTAGTAGTGGAGTTAAGATTTTATGTGTTATTAAATTTTATTGGTTAAAAATTACAGATAATTATTTAATTATAAAAAATTTTATTTTAGTTATATAAAATAAAAAATTTATAATTTAAATATTCACATTAAAATTATAAACTGTAAGTTGATGTGATTATTAAAAAATTTAACGTAATAATAAATTTAACTCCTAATATTTATATAATATATCGATTTAGTTATAAATTTAAAAAATTATTATTTAAAATTTACAAATACTCTTAATTTGATCATAATTTTAAAAAATTTAAAAAAATATATAAATATATAAATATTTTAAAAAAATATAATAATAAATTTTAAAAATAAAAAAAATATTTTAAAAATATAATTATATTAAATAAAATAAAAATCCCCACCCGTCCCTCTCCGTCTCCTCCACCGAACCTACCCCCACCACCGTCCCCTTCCCCCACCTCCACCATCATCCCTACCCCTCCCCCCACCCCAATCCCAGTTCCTCTCCCCCCATCTGGATTTGAACAACGATGGCAATGGACCAATTTTTGTCACTCATGGACATGGTGAAATTGGTGAACAGTGTCAGAACCACTGTCCCGGAGTTGAATGTTGTCTCCACGACTCCACCATCCCCAAACAATCATGCTGATAATTTTTGCATCTAGAATCAATCAAGGCCATTCTAGTGGCCACAGGAGCCGCCCTCTTCTATTATGGATAGTTGAAGCCAGTCGAATTAGCTGATGCAAAAGCTAACTTTATATTCCTTAATTTGTAGCAGCGGCAGAGAGGGATGGGGTGGGCATTTTTTATTTAATAGTAATATAATTTTATTAATTTAATATTTATTTTAAATTTATTATATTTTTTAAAATATTTAATTTTATGTCTTGTGAAATTTTATATATTATGATTTATTGTCAACAATAATTTTTCATTTTTATATATTTTTAAATTTATTATAATTTTTTTAAAAATATTTATATATTTTTATATATTTTTTGAATTTTTTAGAATTAGGATCAAATTAAGAACATTTATAAATTTTGAGGGTTAGTTTTTTAAAGTTGTCGCTAAATTGATATAATATGTAAAAGTTTAAGGTTAAATTTGTTATTATACTGATTTTTTTAACTGTAACGTCAGCTTGTCATTTGTAATTTTAACAAGAGTGCCAAAAATGGTCAAACTATGTACTGTAAATGCTTAAATTGCAAATTTTTTATTTTAAGTGCCTAATGTGAAAATTATTTATAATTGGGTGACTATCTATTCAGTTTATCCAAATAAAAAAGATTGTGTTAAGATTTTATATATATATATATAAATACATAACATTATAAAAAAGATTGTGTTAAAATATTCTATTGATTATAATTTTAAAAAATTCAAAAATATATAAAAATACATTTCAAAATATTATAATGATAAAAAATATAAAAATACATAACTTTAATGTATTTAAAATTTAAATTTTTTATAAGAAGTTAGTGATCAAATTTAACTCTTTTTACAATATTGAGTATATTTTTAACCAGAAAAAAAAAATAATAAACAAAATTGATAAAAGGCAAAAACGTTAATGATTTACTTTGACAATATATGAATAATAAAAGTAAATATTATTCTTAATCAAAGCTCCAATACCTTTCACTAAAAAAAAAAACCTTATCCACCACCTTTTATTTTGTTTTTGTTGTTGTCGTCGGTCATTGGCGCCATCTTGAAAGGTGTTGTTTGCACTCCTATCCTCCCCTCCCCTCTGTTTAAACTATTATCATATCACTTTCCTCCATGTTTTGTTTCAAAAGTGTTTTACTAGCCTTATTAGATTCAATGTCACTTGTCGTTTGACCACCTTGAGAAACTTGCCACATGTCCCTCTTATCCGACCAAGAATATTGACCATTCGGATCTCCATCCAAATATCCCGAACAACAGGATCTGAGCATGAGATTTAGAGCATTCCAAAGCTTCATTGAACAGTAGGTTGCCACCCATCTTCGCCACTCCTGTTATCGTTTATGGTGTCGGCCATCGACCATTTTTCAACTCAAATGAGGATGATCTTATGGAATAATAAAGTTTTTTGGGGTTCACGTGTTGGGCAGTGCTTTGGCTTCACTTGTTGATAGCTATAGAATTAAAGTCTCATGGTGACTCGATTTCTCTAATCCTCAGAAAAATAATTTGATTTGAGTCAAAGATGTTTTTGTTGCCACCACGACAAGGATTTGCATAGAGATTCACTATTTAAGGTTATGCTTCTTTGATGCTTGAGAGTGCTGTCAATTGAGAGGGTCATAAGTACATGCTCCAGTCTCTCCTTGTTCCCACTTATCGGCAAGGTTGCCTAATTTCTAGTAATGGAGGCTTGTTTTCTCCTTCACAGAGTTTCAGGTTTTACTTGTCTTTTGGGATTCTGTCTTGTATGGAATTAAGGACCTCAAATGCTCTATTGAGTTTGTGTGATTGTGTTTATGATATTGTCCTCCTCTATCTATTATTCATTTTTCTCTCATGGAGTGAAATGAATATTTGATTAAAAAAGAAAAATCAAAAAGGTTAACCAAAAGGTTCCATACAAGGACGAAGGCAAAAGAAGCAGACAGAGGCTTTGGTCCTAAAAATTGGTAGATTTGTCATTTAAGTCCTTAATTTTTATGAAATTATATATTAGTATAATGGTAAAAATATATTTTAACCTCTCAATAATTTATTATTTATCTTTGGCCCCTAAAACGATTTTCTGACACCTAAACCATCGAGAAATGCTTAATTAATATCTCTAACAATATTGAGACTTCTCCCGTGAGCTTGTAGATTGTATATATATATCAACCGAGATGTTTCCTAAACTCCGTAAATTCGATTGGGCTCTCCGCAAAGTTCAGGAGCCAAAATCCTCTGAGGGAGATAATACCTTCTGTTGAGGGTTCGAGACCCAACTCCCCTCAATAGAATAATATGTAAAAAACTCGGGGCGATTTTGAAGATTTCTTTTACTATTAAATTACATTTATACTAATAATTTCAAATAAAATAAATCAATATAAGTATTAAAATAATTAATTAATTCAGAGATTAAATTTATACAATCTAAATGCTGAAAGTAATAAATACTTAGCTGTGCAAATATTTTGGCATGATTGTAAGGAGAATGAGTCTGGCTAGTAAGTTTCAAGTGACGATTCAACGATGGATATGATGATCAGTTCTCGTCGACAAGTTGAATAACATACTTTAGATCTAATTTGATTTGACAATTAGCGTCAGAGATTTTAGATTTTGGTTGATAGATTCATGACATTCAAAGCTATTTTGTTAAAAAAAATTGTGAAAGAGAAAAAGAATGAGAGCTTTTAATTGATATATGCGGTGCAAACATATAAGTCCATAAAACAACGAGCCATCAACTTAAATGTAAACTTTTAAATAGTTTAGTGACAATTTTATAACTTTTTAAACTCGAGTGATCAAAACACCAACTTACTAATAGTTTAGTTACCTTAAATGTAGTTTACCCTTATATTTATAAACATCCAAATGTGATCCTGCACTAATACTATTTTGGTAAAAAGATCTCTCCAATCCCTCTCAATTTTAATATTTTGCAAATTGGTCCATATAAAAAATTTTGAGCAATTTAATCCCTTTCAATTTTGAAAGTGAGCAATTAAGGACAATTAGGCTCAACGTTAATGTTTTCTATCAAAGTTTAGAGATTCTGTTAATGTGGTCCCAATTTAACAAATTTAGCTTGCAAGATTTGTGTAAATATGTAAATGTTTAGGTTACATTTGTTGAACTTTTTAGAATCAAGACCAAATTGACAAAACATGTAAAGATTAAAGGTTGAATTGGTTGTTATACCATTCAAAAATTATGTACAATTGATGAAAGACATTAATACCATAATTAATTGTCCTTAGTTACTCACTTTTAAAATTAAAAGGGATTAAATTGATCCGATTTTTTTGAGAAGGGGCCAATTTACTCAATTTCAAAATTGAGAGGGACTGAAGGGGTCTTTTTACCTATTATTTTCAGTTTTTTACCATTTCCAACGAATCAATCGACGGTTACTAATTTTTGTGGTCGCTACTTTCCACTAAAAATTTCCGTCTATCAGTTGTTCCTTCATTTAGGTTAAAGTCCTCTCATAAATAAACTACCCTTCTCTTCGTATCCTACAGTTATCACTCACTTAGCGCTTCACTCTCCGATCTCTCTGCTCCTTTTATCGTCTTCATTAAGGTTTGATTTCGTTTCTCCGTCATGGCAAAGATCAAGATCGGAATCAATGGTATTTATTTTTTATTCTTTTTTGGATTTTATTTTGATTTCATTTCCTTTCACAAAATTGTGATCTGATTTCTTTTTTGGTGTTTCGTGAAGGATTCGGAAGGATTGGACGTTTGGTTGCGAGAGTTGCTCTCCAAAGCAATGATATTGAGCTCGTTGCTGTTAACGATCCTTTCATCACCACTGATTACATGGTTCGTTTACGCACATTTGTACTTTCCTTTGTATTTGCTTGCTTGCATGTTAGTTGATCGGTCCTTTGGATTAAATCTCGTGTTGAATTTCTTTTAGTAGATGAAGAGCTGATCTGGAGAAGTGATGATCGACTTTAATTTTCTTGATTTGAATCTTACATTTTCTGGCTTACCTAACAGACATAATATGTTTTAACTGGAAATAATTTAAATTCAATTTATTACAGATTATTTATAGATGATCTGTTAACTATTATACTTGTTTTAAATTTTAAAGCCAGAGAACTTATTGTTTATTGTTTGAAGTTTAACTTAATAGTTTGCTTATCGATTCAATTTGGTGATCGTATTTTACAGACCTACATGTTTAAGTACGACAGTGTTCACGGTCAATGGAAGCACCATGAACTTAAGGTGAAGGACTCAAAGACCTTGCTCTTTGGCGAAAGGCCTGTCACTGTTTTTGGCATCAGGTGGTATCATGTGTTCTTTTTAACAGAGATTTTATAATTTACTTAAATATCGTTGTGATTTTTGTCACATATAAACTATTTTATTGATTTGTTTACAATTGATGTTAGAAACCCTGAGGAAATCCCATGGGGTGAAACCGGCGCTGATTATGTTGTTGAGTCTACCGGTGTTTTCACTGACAAGGACAAAGCTGCTGCTCACTTGAAGGTTCGTGATAATACCTTGATAATATGTTTATTTGATGACTTGGCTATATGAGAAAATTTACTGGAACTAACATGTCTATTGTTTATCCGGCCCAATTAAAGTTCTGTGTTTTGAACTGATTCTTTTCTTCATATTTTCATGTTTGGTATTCTTATCCAAAATGTTTTTTAGGGTGGTGCAAAGAAGGTGGTCATTTCTGCTCCCAGTAAGGATGCCCCCATGTTTGTTGTGGGTGTCAATGAGAAGGAATACAAGTCTGACCTCAACATTGTCTCCAATGCTAGTTGCACTACCAATTGCCTTGCTCCATTGGCTAAGGTAATAATGATTTCTCTTATTCTTTAGAAGCATTGGGTAAACTTTTATCGTCATTGTGTTACTTGTTCTGTAAACATGGTGACAGGTCATCCACGACAAGTTTGGCATTGTTGAGGGTCTTATGACCACTGTCCATTCGATTACTGGCAAGTACTTATGATGTTTTATTGCTTCTTGTTGCAAACTTGTGTATTGTTGAATTAAACTAGTCTTTTTAATTTAGCAACCCAAAAGACCGTTGATGGTCCATCAATGAAGGATTGGAGAGGTGGTAGAGCTGCCTCCTTCAATATCATTCCCAGCAGCACTGGAGCTGCCAAGGTATATTTTGGTTGTTAGATTTTCACATGCTAGTACCTGTATTTTACCTTTGAATGAATGAGTGGTTATCAGCATTAGGTATCTATTATATGATTAGTTGCTGGAATTGAATTGTGATGGTTGATTGCGGTGTTATCTTGTAATTGTATAGGCTGTTGGCAAAGTTTTGCCAGCATTGAATGGCAAGCTCACTGGAATGGCTTTCCGTGTTCCCACTGTTGATGTCTCTGTAGTTGACTTAACAGTGAGACTTGAAAAGGCTGCTAGTTATGAAGATATTAAGGCTGCCATCAAGTAAGGATTAGAATGTTTTTAACTTATAATGATAATGGCATTTCAACCTTTAGGGTTCACGCCTTAAGTTGCCCTTACGGTATTTTCATTATTAGACAAATTATATAACACAAGTTCTTGCACGTCTTTTGTTTGTGTAGGAAAGAATCTGAAACCAACTTGAAGGGAATTCTTGGTTACGTGGATGAAGATTTGGTCTCAACAGACTTTGTTGGCGATTCCAGGTGCGAAGCTACATCCCTTTTGCCTTTTGTAATGTTGATACTTTTTCTCGGACGTGGGAGTTTTACGTATCTAATAACCCAGGAACTGCAACCAGGACTAAGATTATATGGTTCTGTTTTGTTTTAACAGGTCTACCATTTTCGATGCCAAGGCTGGAATTGCTTTGAGCGACAAATTTGTGAAGCTTGTTGCTTGGTATGATAACGAGTGGGGTTACAGGTATAAACTATACATATCCTTATTTTTATAGCTCGATAATACTTTTAAATATCAAACTCGTTTATGGCTTCTCCTTTGCTGCTTGTCTAATGGCTTTCTTTCTTTTTTTAATTGTAGTACCCGAGTGATTGACTTGATCAGACACATGGCTTCTGTTAACTGAGTGATTTTGGTGTACCAGTCATTACATCATGTAATTTTTAGCCTCTTTCTTGAAGCTTTTGGGAAACTGAAGAGATTTTCTTGGAAATAATAGAATTGCACGGGACATAAATCAGTGAACCCGTATGCATCTTTTGAAACAGTTTTTATTTTGTTTAAATTGGATTTTTATTTTGATTGTTAGCGTAAGTTCTCAACTTTTAAAGGCAAGTGATTTGAGGCTGGTGACGTTTGTGCCAAGAGATGGTGAGAGAAAAGGTGCTGAATCAACTTTTAATGAAAACTGTAAAGATGCAGCTGACCAAGATGATAAATATCACCTATAACAACGATTACACGTGTACAGTAAAATCATGAATTCTGCTTGTCATTCTTAACGTTTTAATTTGTATGAATAATAATAATGGATAGTAAAATGTTTGAGAGGAAATTGACCTGACAGCATATCCATGGCAGCAATTGATATTTTTTGGGGGGGTTTAATCAATTATGAAAATTTTTGGTAGAAATAAATTTTAATTTTCTATATATATATTATCAGATAAAATTATATCATTATATGTTAATTTTCGAAAGAATATTAGATAAAGTTGGAATCAAAAGATCTGTGCTCTATTATCATATCTGCTACGACTATCCTCTAGATTATTGGAGTCGTGGTGATGAAGGGACTCAGCCATATTCACCCCTACTTTTTGACATTGGGTCCATTCCATTATTGGATATGACTACATGAGCCATTGAGACTGAGCAACTTCATATTTCGGTTCAAAATTCATGAGCCTAAACAAGCCCAATTTTGGTCCAGTCCAATAAAAATCAATTGATCTCCATTTAATTTTATTCCAAATCTAGAAACAAAACCATTTCTTATTTTTTGAACTCCTCCCCCCCACCCCCCAAAAAAAAAAATTCTTATTTTAACTTTTTTCTTTCCATTATACTATTTTTGACATAAATTTTGCAGAGATGCATAAAAATCAGATCGGATGAAATCGTCGAGAAGTGTGATTATTGGCAAGGACTAGAGGAGGCAGTTAGGATAGGGCCAAGCAAGTGCAACAAATGTAGGCTGCCGACCGGGCACGCAAACCCAAGAAGGGCTCTCAAGGGGCAGCCAACGCTGCTCCAAAACCATCAATTCTGTCAGCCGAAGAAGTCAAGTCAGCAATAGTAGTTGGTCGGGACCAATATATAATCAAGGACGGAGCAGTTCTAAAGATCATATGAGAATAGCAATGAAAAAGTGCGTCTGGATAAGGGATGATACCACTAGTTCTATAACGTTAGATAATCTAATTAAATATCGGTCGCAGTCCGATAATCCTCATCATTAAAAAAAGAACACACACGTCTGAAGAGGATTGTTGCATAGCTGCTAGTGGTACCTCTTCTATTTACATTACATTGAGCTAAAAACAAAAGATTGGAAATTATGAGATAAAGAGTTACAGATCAAATCACATAAAATCTACTCTCTACGTTAAATATACCCCACATTTCAAGGAATCAATTGGTTGTTGTTGCATTCCTCTCTGTCTCCTCTACTCAAATCAACACATTTATCATGTACGGCTACTTTCCATGTGCAATTGAAAGGTTCATTGCATCAGTCAGTTGGGTCCCAAGTCTCTAATATTAGCCATTGTAACTTTAAGTGGAAGTCAGAATCCGCAACTTCCTTTACTTTATGTATGCAATGAGACATCCAATAAGTTTTTAAAATCCCAAAGGAGATTTGAGAGACCAATTGGTGTGTTTTCTGGCAATGTGAAGATGAGTTTCATAATAATGGCCATTGAAGGTAAGAAAGAGACCTGTAAGAAGATAATTTAAGAACAAAACAACAATGGTGGGAAGCATGAAAATCATACAAAAGCACAGCAAGGGATTTGACATATCACATGCATTATTGTTGATAAAGCAGGGAACCCCACTCCTCTATTTTCAGCCTTTTTCAATGTATTAGTAGCCATTAAAACTATATATATATTGTTAAAAAGCTGCTTTTCACATGGCATTCTTTGCTTTCGAAGCTGTGAAATCCAAGTATTTTTGAGTAGTTGGATATGGTTCCACCTCACCATGTCTTAATTTCTATCTTTGAAGTAACAGATTATTCTAGTTTCAATCTTGAATTTGATCTTGCATGTTAACTTCTTTAAAGTCTAAACTTAAAACAAAGGTCTTGGAATCCAAACTTTACAGCAGAAGGTGACATTTTTGAAGCCTTTCACTCTTTATGATGTAAAATTTTCAAACTCGACAAGGTTTCTCATAAACCAAACCTTCAAAACCTGAACTTCTTCTGTTAGCAGATCTGGGAAAATATATACAAATATAATTACAATAATATAATTACAATAATATCATTCTTCAATACTTCCAAGTTTCTCAAGAGTTCAGGTTAGAAATTTAAAATTAAGTTCCTCAACTGTCAATATCATAGGAGGAGAAGAAAGCACTTACATAGTGGTAGTGGTAGGGGTTGCCCTGTTGACTTGAATCAACATTAGGCCAAATGTGTGTTAGAAGATTAACTACATTAACTACCAAATTAATCAATAAACTTGATGGACCATTACACAAATGGTAATTAACTAAATCTTAGATTAAAGTAAGCAGAATTTACCTACTTCATAATATTTGAAGATTAACCGATATGATCTTGGAACAGTTTATTATTCCAATTGAGGAACATACCATCCTTTCATGTTCTTCACCTTTTTGTGAGACTGATCATTGGCTATTCCCTTTCATATACCATCTTATAGTTGATGTTATTTATCATTAACTCTCAAACTCTTGGCTATCAAGACTAGAAAGAAAGCATTTATTGTCTAATCATGCTTTCTTGATCTACTTCATTTCCTTTTCAGGGTGTTTCAATGGTTTTGTTATGCTGGTAGTTCAACTGCCTGAATATTTTCATTAATGAAGCTTTAGTTTCTTACAGTGGTTAGTTAAGCCTTTTTCCCTATTTGAGCTCTTGCTTTGTTGCATTGAGTCCAGTAGGGCCTTTGCTTTGTTAATCTTCATAATGCTTCCTACATACTTCCCTCTTCGCTGGGAAAGCACTGGAGACCAATGGTGGTATGCTTCTCCCATTGATTGGGCAGCAGCTAATGGCCATTACGACTTGGTCAGAGAGCTTCTACGGATCGATGGGAATCATCTCATCAAGCTGACCTCTTTGAGGAGGATCCGCCGGCTTGAGACTGTATGGGATGATGAAGAACAGTTCGATGATGTTGCTAAGTGTCGTTCTGAGGTTGCTAGGAAGCTTTTTATCGAATGTGAATCGAAGAAAACAAAGAATTCCCTTATCAGGTGTGGCTACGGTGGATGGCTTATGTACACGGCTTATGTACACGGCTGCCTCAGCCGGAGACTTGGGTTTCATTCAAGAACTTCTTCAAAGGAATCCTCTACTTGTTTTCGGAGAAGGAGAGTATGGTGTTACTGATATTCTTCATGCTGCTGCCAGGGGCAAAAACTCTCAGGTTTTCACGCTTATATATGACTTTGCAGTGTCACCGAGGTTTATGACAGCAAATGCAGAAGGGTTCAAAGAGCACATCAGGGAAATACCTTCTGTTTATAAGTGGGAGATCACAAACAAAGCTGTTCATGCTGCTGCTAGAGGGGGAAATTTAAAGATTTTAATGGAGCTTCTTCATGGCTACTACAAAGATATATTGGCTTATAGAGATAAGCATGGTTCGACCGTATTACATGCTGCCGCTGGCCGAGGCCAAGTCAAGGTTAGGCTCAAGTATTCTATGTTTATGTTAGTGGTTAAGTTTCATTACCTTGACTAATGCAAGCATTGTTTCATTTTATAGGTGGTTGAAAACCTCGTTTCATCTTTCGATATCATCGACTCCGTAGATGATCAAGGCAACACCGCGTTGCATATTGCTGCTTATAGGGGCCAAGCAGCCGTTGTTGAGGCTTTGATTCGTGTGTCTCCCTCGTTGATCTCCGTAAGAAACAACGCCAGGGAAACATTTCTCCATTTAGCGGTGTCTGGTTTTCAGACCCCAACTTTTAGAAGAGTTGACCTACAGATCAATCTTATGAAGCGACTGGTACACGAAAAGAAGTTCAACATGGAAGACATTGTTAATGCTAAAAACAATGATGGAAGGACTGCACTTCACTTGGCTATCATTGGGAATGTCCACAGTGACCTGGTTCAACTCCTTATGTCTGCACCATCAATTAACGTGAACACCAGTGATGCGAATGGAATGACTCCACTTGATCTACTTCGACAAAGGCCGCGTTCCGCTTCATCGGATATGCTTATCCGACACTTGATTTCAGCCGGGGGAATGTTTGGTTGTAAGGACCACACTGCGAGAAGAGCCATTGCTTCACACTTAAAGATGCAGCATGGAAGCAGTCCCGGAACTTCTTTCCAAATATCGGACACCGAAATCTTCTTGCATACCGGTGTTGAGACTACACAGGATGCTTATGATGCTAATGATCCCAGTAGCGGAGGAAGAAGTCGTTCATACTCAATTGATTATGATTCTGGTGATGAAAACAGGAAATCATCAGTCGATATAAAACCGAGTTCGAAGAATAAGGCAGCACAGAGATTGAAAAGTGTTCTCCGTTGGCCTCATATGAAAGGAAAAAAACCGAAAAGATTGAAGAAATCAATTGAAGGTTGCTCTGAAGAAACTCCAATCCCACTTAGACAAAGATTTTCAAAGCCTTCATCATCACTTCCTAACAACAAGAGAACACTATCCGTGAGGAGTAATCAATCCAGTCCAATTGCAAAGAAAAAACTTGCATCAGGGATTATGAAAGGTGTTATGCAAGACATGCCGCAGTTAACGATTCAGGGAAGATCTCGATCGAGTTCGTTCTCGAGGTCATCCCTTTCTTCTCCGAGCTCATTGGATAAACAAAAGGGAATTTTCACTGAGGATATTGGTGGACCATCTTGCTACGTTCCAAGTACTGATGATGAAAAACCAAGTACAATTGAGAAGCAAGGATCAAACAAAAAGGGGTTAAAGAGACAGTATTTCTGTTTTGGAGGTTCGGGCCTGACTATGAAAACCACAGTTAGCAGGCAGAGGCCGAACCTGAACCTGAACCAGACTACTGTAAATCCAGCCATGGCCTCAATGGCTTGATATGGTTGTCTCTGACAGGAAGAATTGGGTCCTGAAATGATCTCAAGACCAACAATCTGAATCTATATAGGAAGCAACTTACAAAAGAAGAAAGATCAGCAATATCTGCATCTTGCTGTCTGTTTCATATATAACAATTATATAATAAAATAAACTTGTATGTGGAAAATAAACTTTTATGTTTCTAAGTAGTTGATATGATGAAATCTGAAGTTTTAGACAAAGAAAAGCTCATTTTAGATTGCATATAAGCATATAAACCTTTGTATGAGAAAAGGTATAAACCAGCCTATCTATTAACTCATTTTATTGGGTATTCAAGTCATTGGTTATAATATAAACAAGCTTGTAGTCTCTATGAATCAACTGAACTAAACATAAGGTTATAATTAAACTGACTTTTTTTCAACTAAATGTTTGTTTCCAGTCGATCTATTATTGAATATTGTAAGCTGAAAAAGGCATCAGTAAGAAACTTCATGCTTGTTTTACTGTTAGAAGGTTTCAGCACATTGATCCCAGAAACTGAAGAAATGTGGGAGAGATAGAGAAGTGTCAAATTTAAGACTGCAAATTATATGAATTAAAACAAGATACAATGTTTTTTTTTGAAAAAAAATAAACATAAACATAACACGAGTATACAAATTGCCAAGTTAGAGTCAGCTCTAATACAAATTGAGTTAGAAGTAAGGGTAAATTCAACAAGTGAAAGAAATCTGATTAAAAAAAAGGGTCATCTAAATCTACAGTTACAAGAACTGGCCAACATTCGTGGCCGGAATTATTCTATGCAACCGTTAGGTGAAGATTCTTGGACTCTTTCTCTTCTCTGCAAGACTACAGCTAGAAGACACTCTTGAAGTTAATATTTATGTCGAAGAACCATTCACTAAAGGCACACCATGGCATCCGATAGCTCGGAAAAGAAAAACCATGATACTCTCTTCTAAAACCCTATTGGATCCAGCAACAAACTTCCCATGTTCTGTTCGAGGTGCCAATTCTTAAACCACCTGATGTAGTACCCAATGTCAAAATGTCCCTGCATAAGTATTTGGACACTTGCCATTGTTAATAGATTGTCCTTGTTGCTCTAGGATTAAGATGCTTCTATACATTTTTTTTAGTACATTGTAAAAGAGTCTAGAGCTTCTCAAGCACCCCCATTTTTTGAACATTATTTTTTGATTTATAAAGGCTGGAAGAATCATGAAATGCGATTGGTTATACAGGGACAGATGACAAAGGCCAAAGGGTGCTAGTAGATTCAATTTTTAGTTGGCTGGTGACCATGTTACTCGGACTCGAGTGCAAGTGTTGGACACATGTAAATGTCTAATATGGGTATAATCGAATTCTTTTGAGGACTTCCATGTATTTGGAATGTCCTTTTTAAGATTTCATCTGAGCAATATAGGCTGCCAGAATATACACTGTTTTGCTATGTTACAATTGAGACAAGTAATTCTGAAGAAAGTTCATTCCAAATTAACAAGAAAATGAATTAGAAGTACAGAGGGTGAGTGGAGATACCTTTCATTTCAACAACGGGGCATAAGGTGCAGGGCATGGAGACACAGTCAGGTAACTCATCTATCAGTTCAGTTGTTGCTTGCAGACAAGCATGGAGAATTTTCTTCTCCAACCTAACTAACTCAGTGGCAACTCGTCTCCTGGGATTCAAGTTAGGATCTGACAACTAACATAAAAAAAAAAACATGTTAATCAAAACTAACATTCCATTACTTCAGATCTAAACGTCAACTTGATCAAGACAACAACAAAAATTACCAATGACTCATCTTCGTTCAGTGTAGTAAGGTAGCCAGCCAGACGTCTATTGAAGTAATCAGCAAGCTGGTCTCGCACTGCTCGATCCATACAGGGACTCACCTATTATGAAAAGTATGTCACCAGAATTTTAGTGGAGGAAAAAGGAATTTCACTGGTTCTAAACTAATATCTGGATTTTAATTGGTCAATAAAAGGTGCAAGTAGAAACAATTTTTCAAAGGAAGAAAGGGCCACTTCTGAAAACCTTTTTTTCTACAAGTAATGATCTTTCTCAATCACGTTTGTTCAGTCATCTAACAGAATTAGCTGGATTTCAATTTGAGTAGGACATAAATCTTAGATTCAATTACGATTTAGTGATGCAGTTAATAAAGTATGCAAATAAATAGCAGTTTGCAATAAACAAACTAACTGGGCACACTGGACCTTGAGAAGAAAGAACAGATTGCATCTCAGAAGGATCTGAAACATAGCCCAACCGCAAATATGGAAGCATATCAAAAACAGCTTCTTTTTCCTTCCCTGCATAAACCTGCAGCAGGCACAAAGTAAGATCAAAAGGATAACATCCTACAAATATAATCCAATTAATACGAGGTTTGAGTTAATACATGAAAAACTTGAACTGATAGTTTGCCGTTTCTTTGAACAACCAGTCTCTTGTCCTGATATTGAGGATCTTCGGTATTCAAAGCTGCCTGAACATACAGTAAATAAAAATATCAACATGGTTGAATGAAAAAAAAACACAAAATCTCAATCTCATCAATACCATATCCCATCACTTCAATAAATCAAATTTTCAACATATATTAGACATTCAAGCACAGAAGCATAAATATCTTTTCATTCATTAAGCATATTAGCATGGTTGACAAAGAAAACTATGAAATTGCATATACAAGTTAGAAAATCCAGATTTTACCTCAACAACCAGGCGATCATAAGAATTATCATCATCAACAAATCCGTAGTTGATGAGCAGTTTTGAATTTGGCTGTGGTCCACACCTGAATAGACAACAAATTCACCAATGTCAACTTTTGTTCTGAGCGATAAAATTTCATTGCTTTGATGCTAAAGCATGACAGAGAGAAATCAATGTTATGGACAAATAATAAGACATTATATGTTTATATTTATACCAGACAACAATGGGTTCCCCAGCCTTACATGCGCGATCAACCACTAGTTCAACAGCACCATTAACAGCACTTAACATTGCCTTGCAATTGCTTCTGTAAGCTAGCAATGGGGGTCCAAGAGGAACCAATGCAAATCTCTGAGCCAAAGGTACTTTCTGAGAAAAAACAAGTTTTCAGTTTATCATTCAAACATATTGTTTCAAAATTTTCAAGAAAGGAGAAAAAAAAGAGGGTTTCGGTATACGTAAAGCTATCAAGAAGGTTTAGCCAATCAAGTTTTTAAAATTTTACAAAACGCAAACCATAAAGACTACTGCCAGAGAATAAGTCAGTCATATCCACAAGGGTTGAAAACATATTTCTCGAAAATTAGGGAAAATTGGAAAAGTTTATAACCAGCTAGAGAGAAAATTACCTGTAAATGCACCACACAAGACTGAACAGCAACAAAAGCTTGTTTGAAAATCTCAAATGGAAAAGCCTCAGTAGGTATATCATATGGATATTGCTGCAATGCAAAGAAATAAGAAAACATTTACGATCACGCTCTGAGCTCTAAGATTCAGAAATGAAAAACGAAAAAAGGATGAAATACAATACCTGAAAGAGAGACCCAGCCATAAACCAGACAGTATCAAGCTCATCATACTCTCTTTTTATTCCTTCAGCCCTTTCAAGAACTTCGGCCTAACTTATGCACAATATAGAACACAGTCATGAAACAGTAAATCGGGTATAGAAAAGGGAAAGCGGATAACAGAAATTTGTGTCATCCTTGGTACCTTAGTGGGGCTACCAGTTAGGTAAGCCAATTCTTCCTCTGACCATAGAAGGGGAGATTCCACAGCCAGCTGGCCCCTTCCTCGTTGGCGATCGAGCTCTCTAATATAGGGATACCAGAATGATTTCTTTCCTTGCTTCTTCTCATACATTAAATATAAAGCTAAGCATGCCAATTCGGACAACTTGTTCGTTGTCAAAAGTTCAGCTGTAGGCAAGTAAACATAATTACAAAACCAAATCAAGTTGAAAAAAGAAAAGAAATTTGCAGCAGTTTGTGTTCTCCCTTTTCCACTCAATTTAAATCTACAGTTAAATATAAACATAAATGCATAGATGTTCCACAAGTACTGCAAAGCCACGTAAGCTCGCAAAACAATTAAATCCTACTTTATAATTTCTTGTTTTGAGAAATTTACATGGAAACTGTTGTAACAACGGTCTTGACTATCATCCAGGGCCATAATCAGCTTTACAAGTTGAGAGAAAAGAAAAACAAAACAATGTCTATATATGAACCAAGTTTCCAATATTGAAAAGAACATTCAGTGCTTTATAAAATGTTCAACAATTTATATAGTGCACCTTACCAACAGTCTCGTTTCCCAGCACTCTCTCAAGCGTAACAACCAATGAATTGGGCACCGAAAACGCCACATCACCTGCCTACAAAACCCAGAACAGGGAACGCGAATTTTACAAAACCCCATTAATAAAAACAAAGGAAAAAAAACCAAAAAAAAAGCTATTTTAATTACCGGAAGATCGTCGCTGGCAACGACATAATGTACAGGCATATGCTTCTCATCGTGTGAAGTGCTCTCATTGAGCACAACTTTACAACGGGGCAAGCCATTTCTGTGCATCCAAGATTTCAAGTCCCCAAATTCATCATCTTTCTTGCTGCCAAGTTCCTTTATTGAACTAGCCACAACAGTATCCGAAGCCGAAGCTAGAAAAAGAATGTTTATTTTTCGAGGGAAGACTCTGGGGTTAGGGTTCTTGAAGAATGGACGTGAAAGGTGAGGTAAAGAAGGAAAATTGAATTTGTTATGCAAACAAGTGAGCTCCATTAAGAAAGTCTCTTGACAGAAGTAAAAGTAAAAGCTAGGATTTTAACTTTTTGAATATATTAGAAGTGGAAGAAGGATTTAGGGATAAGAGAAGACGAATGGGGTCTGAGGTTTGAGATTAAGTGGATTGAATTGGAGGGAAGCAAAAAATCTTTGGGCGTTTTTGTGTGTTTTGACCAGTAGATTTTGAAGCTACTCAAAATACCAAGAAACTACTTCCGACTGGGTTTATCACAAATTAACTAACCATTTGAAAAATAATTATTTATTTACAAATAATAAATATTAAATTAAAAGTATTTTATTTTTATATAAAACTTTTTAAATATTTTTTATTGCATCATAAGTTTATCATAATCTGCTTTTTCTATTTATTTATTAATGCAATTGAAATTTTTATTTCTTCATTAATTGCAACTATTCATTTCCTATGGAATTTTTAAAAATTAGATTATGTGGCATGATATGGGTAAGAGAAAAAAAATTATATTAAATTTTATGTAAAAACTAAATGAATAAATATTTTATAAATATATTTTTAATATAATTTTATACATAAGTAATGTTAAAAATTAGATGGTCACATCATGATATGTGTGAACTTTTTTAAAAGAGTAATAATATAATTTATTTTTATAAAAATAATAATTTTTTGATTATCTCCCAAATTGGATTTATACGTAGCTTGAGTGGTGGATTTGGTGGCTTTCTTTTAATGTTTTTTTCCTTAGGATTAATATGGTTTCACTGTCGATGAAGGTACTCTGTCTTTAATTTGTATATCTTTGAGTTTAATTTCAATGTATTGAGACTTTTTCTTCCTTTCTTTGTAAAAGTTTACAAATCAATGAATGCAGCTCATCTTTAAGCTAAAATATTAAACAAACCATAACCAAGCGAATCAAAGGTTAAGTAACGCAGATAAGCTATTAAGCTTTGTTTACTCAAGCTTTATAGAAAATTATACTTCATCTTGTTGAGAAAGAAGCAAATTTTACAATAGAGGCTTTATTGAAGATCAAGGTGTAATGATCATTGTGGTACTAGTCATCTTTGTTGCCGTTTGGTGCCTCAGTTTCATCTTTCTTCTGTGAATTCCTGTAGATAACAACTTAATTTTATTTATATAAATTTTGAGTTGTGTTTCTCTTATAGTGCTTAATATTACGAAGGCTTACTGTTGAGCCTTGATCCAACGGGAGAGCTGATAAAGCTGCACGGTTTCATTACAGGCATGGCAGACAAGAAGATGGAGGTTGCGTGGCTGTACCACCCATGCAAACCTCATGAATAATGCTGAGTAGCCGCACATTACTTCAAAACACATCAATCACTTTAATTTAGCAACGTATATCTATATTACTGGGATTAGAGTTGGATATGGTAGGAGTAAGTTTGAATTAAGAATAAAAAAAGGGGTCAAACTTAGAGATTGGCTGACCTGCAGTCATGTTGCCTGATATCACTTCTGGGGGTTTCTTGGTGTCTAAAAATGCCTTTAAAAGAAAGAAAGCGATAGGCACAAGAGTACTTGGATTAATCTCGTAGAAATGACATAAAACAGCAATGAACTATGTAGAAATAGATTTGAGTTTGTAGCAAATACTGCAATAGGGAGGCTCCAGTTGAAAACAGGGCCCCAGAAATGAGTTGTTTTAGGGCCAATGGGACTGTTCACAAAAGCTCTTAACACCTCCATTCCTCCTATTTCTGCAAATGAAAATCTCGTTTGTAAAACAAATAATAACGAAACTGAAAAAAGCAAAAAAAAAAATACAAGATTGTATCCCCATATAACAATTGTTTCTTTCCATTATTGAAAATTCATGAGCACCATAAAAACCCACACAAACATATCTTACCAAAATATGACTATTGCTGCAGTTTGATGAACCCAAAACTTGAATAGGCAATAGTCAAAAAATGATAAAATGTCTTCCCAGAATGTGGAGGATATATACGAATATTCAGTAGTAGAAAGATTCAATTGCGAGTCCAACAAGCAACCATTAACTGACAATTTTTTTTATAATTTTACATTTTTAAAGTAAATTACTACAAAAATATTCATTTAGATCCAAGTGTATCTTTAATCCTTGTATTTTAACCAAAGTAACCAAGACTTCTACTTCTTCCCCTCAAATCTAACTTCCTTCATGTTACGTTCCTTCTCTCTCTATATATAATTGAAAATGACAACTTGTTTATCTTCCATGTCATTTAGCTTTTAACACTCAACAGCTTTCATAGAATAATAGTCAATGGCGGCTCCTTCATCACATTAAATATAATCAATGGCGGCTACTTTATCACATTAAATTTTGTTTTTCCAATCTGATCAAATCCTTGAGATAAGGTTTTCTTGCCAGGTTTAGTATATATTTGGAATATGGATTGGCTTTCATGAATTATGCACTCACATTCACCCACTCTACCGGTCTAGCTGCTCAACATTGTTAGAGGATGAGTATTCACTCGGTACAGTTGATTCGGTTATATAGCAATAATCGATTAAACCGACCAGCCATATCACCACAAGCAGAGGAAATAATGTACCAATCTCTAACTGTTTGTAAGGTACTAACAATAGTTCATAACAATGGCTGCAGTGGAGATTGTCTAAGGTGTTTCAGCTGGCACAGACTGATAAAATACCTGTGAGGTGATTTTATGGTGGAAGTTCGTGCCGGATCAGTAGTTCAGCCCGGAAAGTTTTGTAGCTGATTCACGTGCAACCCATATCAGTTTCTTTAGCAATAAAACAAGCCAGACACTAATCCAAGTAAAGATTTACCCATTAAAACCAGATCGATGCTTACTGATATAATCATGGCCATGGGATTTAAGATATTTTTATTCAATCTTACTCTTGGAGACTGAACAATCTTGGGAGGCTGCTGCATCTTCAATGGTGCTAATCCTTGTTGGGAACAGTGGATTTCGGAGCACACTACCATTGAAACATATTAATTAAGCAAGCTAATCCTTGTTGGGAACAGTGGATTTCGGAGCACACTACCATTGAAACATATTAATTAAGCAAGCATTGTATTTTACTACAGGATTAAGAGATTACTATATCCGATTTTATCGTGTTGAACAGCAGGATACAGTGTTCTGCTCCTATGAGTATCAAACCTATGTTTCTGTAACTTCCGAGAATTTTCTCTATCGTGGTTTCAGAAAATCCAAATATGTTCTTCCCACAATTTAAACTATCATCTTTATGGACAAATGTTAGCTATAGATGCTTTTTACAAATGTTGCCTCCATTTCTGTGCTCTCCACTGCCTGGCAATATATCGTAAGGCAAAGGCGATATCTGAAAAGAATCCCAAATAAAATCCGATTGATCAATACAAGGAAAGTTCCATGTCTCCATCAATATAAAAAAAAATGTAATAAACTGAAACACATACAAGGTGATAGCAATGCGAAATTGTTAATGGCATGTACAAACTCCTCATTATTAGGAAAATATGACTGTACTGTTACCCATGGAAAGAAAATGGATATATATTGCATGTAAAAAGGTTATGGAAATTTGAAAATAACCATTAAAATCAGACCTATTAAAGCTGTTTTAAACTATGACTTTCTCCAGGTTCAGAGCAGTGCTAAACCTCTACTACATGCTCATCTGTGTTGCACGTTCAAGAAGACTTCTGTATTCACGACTTCTTGACCACTCGTCAATCTCACGAGCTCGTAGAACAGGTAGTGGATGTGAAAGTTGCCGTGTTTGGGCATTTCTAAAAATGAGGTAATTAGACAATCAAAGGGAAAAGCAATATGTGAGTTTTGAATGCTTCACCAAAACCATTCCTCACCTTATATACCACCCGATTGGGCTTGAAGAAGCCTTTTCATAAGAGTGAGCTTGCTCCAAAAATGCATCAACATTTAGCTGATCAGCCATTGACGGGCAGCCACCAGTCAATTTCATCAAAACAGAGATGGCAACCTCTTGTATGTGCATCACAATTAGAATTAGATAATGGAATCTCAACTATTTGATCACAGATTATATTAGCTCGGAGACATTTTGGCAAACCTTGGGATCTTGAGCAACAAGAAGGGCTGCACGATCACAAGTTAGCTCTGCTGCCCTAAGCCAGCGGATTAACTGTTCCTCTAACCTCTGAGCTATAAAGCCACCAAGTCCTATGAGAAACTAAGGTATTCAAAACCGTGTTGTTTAATAACTGCAGTAGAGTACTATAACCAAAACCAAAGGTGGTTCAGAAAATATATATATATATTTTTTGGAGTATAACATGCCATCTAAATTCCCTTTTTTCTACTTCAGTAGATTGGAAACGTTATTCCTATTTCCTGTAAAGACAACTACTATAAGATGCATGCTAGCAAATGACAAGCAGGCCAATGTATATGTATACTGTCAATAACTTAATATATATGCACCCACACCGATACATAAAGTACTCTTCTAAATGTAAAGTGCAATGTGATTAACTAAGAATCGCTTCTAGAAGTCCATTAGCTTGTACAGTCTTGCCTAAGATCTTGTTTTCCCATACATACTAGTTTGAACTTTTAACTAAACATTGCACATAAAGGATATTAGATATAATTAATGATAATGTACAGTATAAGAACAAAAGTATTAAAAAGATGTATAATATTAAAATATAATTCTATTTTTCAAAATAATAAAAAGATAACATTTCAAGGATTAACAGTTCTTATATACTCCAATAATTAATTGATTAAAATGATTTGGTATATTCATTGATTATCAAGGCTAACTATGACATAATAGATGTGGATTATATAGAAGATGTATTACAAGATACTTATATTACAAAATAATAAAATGTGCTGTCATTGAACTAAGAATGTACTAAGTAGCTAAGTTGTTCCAACTGATGGATAGAACCAAAATACATACCAGGTAAATGATAGGATCCAAGAGTGAGAAGATTTGCAAAAGTAAGCCATACACCATGATCGCATTTGAGATGACCTAACTCATGAGCCAAAACAGCCTACCTTGAAGTAGCACAGAAAAAAGAAAATTAATGACATTTTATCATTCAAATCACAATACTGCTATGGATGATAAAGCACATACAATTCGATTTAGACTTTAATAATCACATATATAAATAGGATTGGAGCAGCAGTCCAGACACTAAAAGGAAATAACAAAAAACAAAAAAGGGAAAATAAGTTTTGGCTCGTGATGGAAAGGGAGTGTGAAAGAAGTGAAGACCTGTAATTCTTTTCGTGTCAGAAGCTCCACAAGACTAGTATGGATAATAACAAATGGTTTTTTACCACTTATAGCCAATGTATAAGCATTCGGAACAGGACTTTGTCGAACATAGAGATCAGGAGGTTCAATATTCAATATTCCCGCAGCCTCAATCATCATTTTATGAAGCTCCGGAAGCTGATACAAGGAAAAAAATTGGAATAATTTGATGCAATTTACATAGGATACAACCAGGAAAACAACTTCAAATAAAAAACACTCTAAGCATCAAATAACCTGATCTTTGGAAACAAGGATTGAGGTTCCTATATTCTCAAGAAGCATGATTTGCTCAGTCACGGTTCCTGCTATAAAGATTCAAGTTAAGGCTTCTCTAACATCGAAAACTCACGCAATTTACAGTAATGCTGCATTTTGGACATTAGGTATTCGATTTTCCTACTACTTGCTTTTTGCTTTCAAAATAGAGAAAGCAATGGCTTCGAAGAACTAAATAGATGACAAAATCACATGTATAATCTTCGAATTGACGTTACATCTAACTAATTTCCTTGGTTTTAATCAGATTTTAATTTTGTTTTTAACTAACTAATTTTGGAAAAAGAAAAGGAAATCAAATGTACAAAAAGTAAATAGAAAAAACAACAATTGAAGTTACCTAGTATAGCTCTTCCTATTTCGTTAAGGCCTGGAATCGCTCTCAATAGCAACGTATTCTGCATCCAAAATCCAAACAATATATATCTCTTTAATTGTGTATAAAAGAAAATTTATTAAAATTGTCATAGAAAACCGGACCTGTTTATCGAGCGGGTGCCGGAAATCGTCGGCGTCGAGGTCACGAAACACAAGCGGATGAGCTGTGGAGTCAACCGACGCCTCGATTCTTCCATTTCTCTTCTTGACCGATCCGAATCCGACAAATAAAGGACCACCGAACCTAGAATCAGTCGGAGCTCTGATTCTGAATCGGAGAGAAGAAGACGTAAAAGAACAAGACTTTTGAGAAGGGAAACAGAAAGAAGAGAGAACCAAAGAAGCCATTGTTTTTTCAAACAGGCCAAGCGAATGACATGAGCTTAGCGTTAAGTAAGAGATTGAATTTCTTTTTTAAAAAAATCTTTTAAGGTAATTTTCCGAAGATTTTCTATTTTTAATTTCTTTGTAGTTTTATGGTTACCGTTTGGCGCCACTTCGTTTTGCCGTTGGCTGATAAGCTTTTTCGTAGTTTCAGGCTAAGTTCAAGGAAAGATCTGGTAAATTACTATCACAGTCTTAAAGCACCCAGACGTTGTCGTTTTAATAGACTGCGTCGGTTTTTTTTTTTCCTAATTTTTTATTTTTCAGAGCTTTAACAATGTGTAAAATTTTTTGCCCTTTACAGGAAACATTCAAATAATCGACCACCAACCCCAGGTGCTACAGAAGCTCAAGGAAAAGAACTGACCCTTCAAGAAATTAATAACGTAGTGTTCTTTATATATATATAATTATTGCAAGTTTTTGGGTGTGGTTATTTATATGTTATGATTTGATTGAATTTAAGAGTTAATTGAGAGTGGGAAAAAAGGAGAGTTTAATAGAGATGTGAATGAAAGCTCTTTTGCTTTCTACAAGTTATTTATGTTAGAACTTTGAATTGCCTTGCCGTAAGAATCCAATTTTCCTCCAGAGTTATTACCATTCGATTCGATAGCTCGAAGCACAATGGATCAATTATAGCAACGAAAATTAGTTCATAAGGTGGGAAAAAAAAGAAGCTTGGCTTGACAGTCCCAGCTCCTGCTTGTTGATTCACTTACCGGCTCTTAAGCTCGTGACTCCAGATGTCATCGAGAGGACCCTGTATTAGGAGTAAACTAGCCCCTGTACTTTGCTCTCTGATAAAGTATTCTCTTTTACAACTCTACTGAAGCCCAGCTGACATAAAAGGAGACAGGAGACAGTTATAAAGCACAAAACAGACATCAAATTCAAGGCCTTCATTTCTTGAGGACTTTAAACATTACACATAGTAGTCATTGTCTTTCACATTTTGCAAGTCTATCTATATAGGATTTTTAATACATAAGAATATAATGCAAAAGTTTACAAAAGTATCTTTCACAAGACACAAACGCAATTTTATTCAGCTGGCTAACGCCATTTCCCACTTTTCCTGAGTTGATTCACCAACTGGTCTTTAACCCACAGCTTGCGCTCTATGGAAAATCTGTGAAAAGCAGGCAGCCTTATGCCCTTAACCCTAGCACATTTGCACTCAGATAACTTTTGGCTTATGGAGAGCCTGCTTGTTCACAAAGGTCTAATAGATCCAACGTCTGCAAAAGAATGATATGAAGCTCTTGAGCTTCAGTTAAAAGGATCCAATATTTTGATTACCAGAAAGTTCGCATGAAATAAGAGACCAGAAGAAAAATTATAATTGCTTGCAGTACCTCAGGAACTGAAAGCTCGAGACGAAACTTGGGGCCATCATAGTGGTGCAAGACTGGCCTAAATGCATCCTCTTCCAATGCCTTGCAGAGTTTCCTAATACGGATTCTCACCTATTTATTTGGGGAACAAATTTAAAAGAATTAGAGCTCATGCACTCTTACAAGGGAATAAGCAAGTAAGTTAATACAAATTATAAACACAAACTTTACCTGAGCAGGAAACCTTGACTCGCCTTTGCATTTTTTGTCTTCCCAAGCAGTTGGATCGATGTTAGAACCCCCAAAAGTTGCTGCCTGTATGTATAGAAGAAAACATCAATGACACAAGAGAGGAAAACAAAAGATGTTGAAATGATTTGCTACAGTACTATAAACATCAAACATCCAAGGCCCTTTTTTTTCCCTTTGGGACTGAGCTGGAGGTGGAGCGAAGGAGAGAACAGTCTTATAATAGACCATACATCAAAAGATTACACTGATGAATCTTATTGGCTGTTGGACAACCAATTGAAAATAAATAACATAATCATAATTTGTTCCCTAATTATTCCTCGTCCAGCAAAAGTGCGCAACATGCAAACATTCAGAGAAATAAATGAACTCCTAATAGAACAGCAGCATCAATCATTATAGAGGGATGTATAGGAATGTTAATTTACAAGTATGAAGTAGGTGAACAAACCTCAAAAATACCATGCAACTGATGAGTAGTATAGTTATAGAGAAATAGAGGTAAGCCAGGTGTAATTGCCCGAACAGAGTCCCTATATCTTGGTGGTAAACCTATCAAATGAGAAAACAGCAACATGTAAGAAATCCCACCTGAGATGTTAATAATAGAAATCACTTAAGTGATGATTACATCAATGAGAATGGGAGTCTTCAAACAGACAGAATAACTTATTTCCAGAACACTAAACCAGAAAGAATGAAAGAAAAAGGTTGGCAAGAGAAAATGACAATTACCAAATAGCTGCCGCTTTAGATCTTCCTGCATTGTATCATTGTTACAAACAAAAATGTATCCTCCAAGCACCTCATTTCTCGGGAGTGCCTCAGCTGCAGGCAATGTCTTGAACCGTTTGTCAACAGCATTGTTTGCACTGTTCTCATTGCTGTTGTTATTGCTGGTACTGCTGTTATTATTGACATCTTTGTTGCTATGATTATTGCCGCTATATTTGTTGCCAGCCAGGTCTTCCAGGCTATTGATATTATTTTTCTGGTAAACAGCATTTATATTGTAGGTACCATTTCGGAATGAGCTTTTGCTTGCATTATCTCCAATCTTGGAGTCCAAGTTTAACATATTGAAGTTAAGGTTCTCGAATTTGTTGTCTTCCCGGAAACCAAATTTATCCCTTGTCCTTATTTCGGCTGGACCCTTCGAAAGATCAAGATTGCTCAGGCGTTCACCCTTTTTCCTCGTCTGCTCAGCCAGTTTAGAGGCAACCATCAGCCATTGGTTATCCTCTGAGGCTTTTGATTGTCCTCGAAGATAATCCCCCAGCTGCCAAAAGCTATCCATGCTCCCCATCTTGCAAACTCTAATAAGAGAGGAAACGTAATTTGTAAAGAATTGTTTAATTACACAAAAGAGGCATAGAAACAGGGCAAAGACTAAGCAAAAATAAAAGGAAAATGAAGGAAAATATAATAATTCATCAATTGATTTTGTTCAAGATTGGCCTAACAATAACAATTAGAAAAGAGTAAGCAAATATTAACCAGTCAACGCCAAGAAGCTTCAATTCCTACACAATAACCAATGAAAATCTCAAGAATTAAGCAATAATTTGATAACCAACTGTAACGCACCAAAAACTTGAAAGTTCACACTTCCTTTTTCTTTCCCGCACTTTTCACAAACAGACAAACATAAACCCAGAAATTCTAAAACTTAAAGAGTCAACCACACTGGACTTAGAAAAGAACCGAAAATTTTTCTAATCCAAACCCAACACAACAAAATTAACCCCCAAAAAATAAAACCCAAAGTATAATCGTCTTTAGAACAATACCTACAAAGGCAAAATCATCAAAAAAAAAAGAAAAGATAATAAATGTAAAGCGCTGAACATAGAACTAAACAAAGAGATGCAGACTTCACCAAGCAAGGTAAAGCTTCAATGTTTTAACCCATATTTAGGGATCGAATGAACCCTAGATTTGGGGGATCCAAAAAAGGAATAGTACCTTTAGCTTTGCTAGCTATGCAAGTGAAACCCGTCAGACACGACACAGAGGGAGAAGGGGGTGGGAGAGAGAGAGAGATTATGAAAGAGGGCATTTTCATTGTCTTGAACAATTTGATGACGAAAATGCCCCTCAGGAGATGGAGTATTTTCGGGCTTTCCGAACAAAAATTGTGGTGCGGGTGGAGTTCTCGGGCACGCCGCATGTACACACTTTTCCCTTTCCATTTTTGGAGTAATTAAATCCAATGGACTTTTTGACCGAACTTATTAAGTGAGTTATTAAATTGTGATTAGTTTTGGCTCTGATTAACCATAATATGTGTTTTAAAATTTTTAAATATTTTAGGTTTAGATTATTTTAAAATTAAATAATTTTCCATTTCTGTTATTTCATATAGCGTTGAATGTTTTTATCATAATAATTTTAAATAATTTTAGATTTTGATCACTTTAAGGGTCTGTTTGATAGGGGAAATGATTTTCCGGAAATGGTTTTCCCCATTTTCCGGTGTTTGATTGGAGGAAAATGATTTCCTTTTGGAAAATCAATTCCAAAACACGGGAAAATCAACCCTATATTTCCGGAAAATGTCTTACCCCTTAGAAATCGGTAAGACATTTTCCACAGCTCATCTTCTCACCGTTGAAACCATTTCCATAGCTCCTCATCATCTCTGCCTCATCTCCTCTGCTATTGTTGCTAATTTTACTGTATCCACAACATTATTGTTTTGTTTTACTGCCGACAGTCTTCCCTAACCCTATCTCCCCTCCTCCATTTTTTTCCCAAATCCAAAATCAAGGCATCAAGCTACCTCCGTCCTCCATCGATCCACCTCCGGTCTACCTCCGGTCCTCCACCCAGTTCCAGTTCCAGAAAATCAAGGGTTTGTTTATTCCCGAATCGCCAACAAATTCGTATTTAAGGTAAACTCTTTGTTTACTCGTTGATGTTCATAATTTGTCTGTTTAGCATCACTTGTTTGTTTAGCTGGTTTAGCTTCTTTGCTAAATGTTTGATTTATCAGTGATTTATTTGATTCATTATTGCATTTGATTATGGTAACTTATTTTAGATTTCTGGGTTTGATTTCACGTCTTTGATGATGCTTCGGTTCTATTCAGCGTTGTTTAATTCATTTTGAGTTTGTTATTAAAAAGAAAAAGAAATGATTGCTTTTCTTGGCATTATTATTGATTTTGGGTAGGATTTTCTTTTTATCTTTTGGGTTTGCATGGATGTGATTCAGATTGGATCGAAAAAGGCCAGAAGATTAGTATTTTGGGTCTAACTGATTGTTCGTGTTCTGAATTTCATTTTGGAGGTTCGGTTTTTCTTTTTGGGTTTCTTGTTTTGGAAAATCAATAAAAAATGAGCAACAATGGGATTGCTAAAGGTTCGGTTAGGTAATTAGTGTTTCATGTAGGAGTGAGTTTCATTGTTAGAATTGATTGGATCATACTATGTGGAGAGCAGTAGAAATTGTTTTATAATAGATTCTATAAAGCTCCTAATCTGATAAGAGCCAACACTCCTATTTCGATGAGGACTACCATCTGAGCGAACTATATTAGAAACTTTAAAATTCTAGCAAATGAGTACTCAGAAAATATTCTGCAACTTCAACTTAAAAGACATGTGAAATGGTGATTTAAAGGGGAAAAAATAACTAAAAATGACTACTCAAATCCCACTCTCTAAAGTGATAAAATTCTTTATAATAATGCCTACTTAAGCACCCAACCTAGCATGCTTCTAAAGGATGGTAGAGGTTGCTGCCAGTGTTTGAGAGACCTAGTTGTCACATTTTTCTGTTGATCCCAATGGCTCTGTTTATCGGTCAAATAATGCTGTTATTTATGCCACCTCAAACCAACTACAAAATCCAAGACAAAAACCATTATTTATGCCAACCCAGAAGAACAATATGACATGTTAGCAAGATCCATAAACAGAATTCCCACTGGGGGTGATGCCTTTAAATATGGAATGATAGGGGGTGTATAAACCAATTCTTATCCCAGAATTTTCTCCTGCCAAAAAATGAAACAGAATTATTCAACTCCCAGAATCTTTACTTCAGAGAACAAAATGTCCTTACTAATGCATCTTACAGTCTAGAAGAGAAAAGTACCTTACAGAAAATTTATGTGATATTATTGAGGAGTTTTAGGTGACTCAAAATCACTAGATTCCCTCACAAAGCATCTTCAAAGCTGTGATGTTCAAATAATTGATGTTCAAAATCACTATATTCTGTACAGTAGGAGGGTAGCATAGAAAAATTTGGCTTCAAAATGTTTTTAGTTATCTAGGGAGTCATGAATCAGAGGCCAAAATGTTTTTAGTTAAAAGTAAGAAGCATAGAAAAATTTGGCTTCAAAAATTTTCTCAGGGTTGAAGATATTGATACTTTTATGTGTTGTAATATTATGCACTTAGACAATGTTGTTACTATGTGGTGTACTACTAATTATGTATTTGGATAATATTATTTCTAGTACTCATTATGGTTTCGAAGCAATTTATAATTATTCAATATTCTTACTAGTATTCATTGTGGATAATATTTTTTCAATTTATAACGATCAATATTGTAGCTTATTATTGAGTATTATTATAAATAATCATTGCAATATATGTAAAAACAATTTAAAATATAAAAATTTATTAATATATATTAATATATGTAAAAAACAACTTTTCCGGAAAATATTTTCAGGAAATCTGTCAAACAGCAGAAAATATTTTACACAGATTCAATCAAACACCAGAAAATATTTTCCAGTAAGTCATTTTACAGAAAAGTAAAACATTTTTCAGAAATCATTTTACGGAAAACATTTTACAGCCAATCAAACAGACCCTAAGTTTATATTATTTCGAATTCGAAACATTTAGAATTGTAGTTAAGTTGAATACAAATTAAATGAATTTGAGTTTTTGGCTTTCTTTGATCAAATTAAGTTCGATTGGATTTGAACTGTTTTGGATTAATTTTGGTCATTTTTTATTACAAGTATTCTACGTTTAAATTGTTTCAAATTTAGGTTATTTTGAATTTATGTTATTTTATATTAATTTCTTTTCATAAATGGTGTGTTCTTTTAGACTCAAGTAATTTAATATCAATTCTGAAATTCATGTAGAATAAATTTGAGTCATTAATTTTTTTATCAGCTCAAACTGAATTAAATTTAAATTCAAATGAATTAAATCGGATTCTCAAATTCACGTTAATAGTTGATTGAATAACAAATTATCAATCATATTTTTAATTTTTATTATCATTGAATTAAATAAATAATTTATGTTTTGAAGATTGAAGGATGATTGTTATTGTATTAGCACGACATGTTGTGTGCATTTTAAATCATACTAAAACATGATCCCAACATGTAATGCACAAAGTGAGCACTAAATTATAACTAGTTAGTGTGGCTGACAACAAGAATGAATGGATGAATGCATTTTGTTTGTTGGTCAAATTGCACACCATGTGACATCTTCATATTAAATTAAATGGTCAAAGTAAGCATACAGTATTATAATTATAGGAACAAAACATTTTAAGCTGTCCATTCAATCCAAATAAATATTAATGTGGCAAACATCTGTCTAAAATTAGCTGGCAAATCAATTCCATTTGTCCCTTTTTTTTTCACTTTCATCAAGGGAAATGGACCAAATTATAATTTTACCAAAGCTCAATTGTCATTTTAACCCAAAAGAAGTAACAATAAATAGCATCCAACAAACAAGGGATGGGGCCAAAAAAATGAAGTGGGAGGGATGAGATGAAAACTTGTAGAATTTAATTTATATGGGGATAATTTTAGAAAGTTATTTTTAGTCATTTAATAAAAATGTATTACTTTATATGTACATATATTGACACAATGTCTAATTTTAGGCATAACATCTCAAATATTTTGAAACTGAATTATAAATTTTTTAAAAGGTTAAAATGTAATTTTATCATATAATATTTTATAATTCCATATTTTAAAGGGAACAAATAGAATTATTTTTTCACATTTGGAGTTAAAGTGCAATTTTATTATTTTTAAAATGATTTAACTAATTTTTTTCATTTTTAGAGGATCAAGGTCTTTGCCATCTCCTCCTAACATTACCTCTTCAGACCCTTAAATCAAAGAAAAAAACATGCTTAAGCACGCTTGAACTCACATTCTTCTTATTGTTGCAATCAAGACAAAGTTAGAAAAATTTTTTAGGAGGCCAATATTAAACTTTAAAAGAAAATATTAATGGGTCAAAGTACAATTTTACTTTTACTAATTTAAAATTTAAAATTTAAAATTTTTTAAAGGACCTAAATGGACAACTTTTCATTTTAAGGGTTGCTACTAGCCCCAGCCCCCTAAATTGCAACCGGTTGCAATAGCAACGAGACTAATTGAGTTAAGACACAGTCATTATCACTTTATATTTTTAATTAATATCAACCACTTTCTAATGCAAAATAAATTCTCTTCAATAATATTTTAAAATTTAACTTTAATTAATGTTGATTAATTAAATAATTTAATAAATAATAACATCAACACAATGTTTATTCGGTTTATGATATGTTTAGAATTTAAAATCTTAAAATTTACGATTTTAGGATTTTAAAATATTGGGTCTTGAGTTGAAGATTATTAGGATACAAAATATTAAAATTTTATTAGAAAAATGAATTTATTTTAACGGATGCTCGCAGCTGGAGAGACAGCTAGAAATTTATATTGGGCCTAAATACAGTTGTAGAAACAAGACCCAGACAATTGTGAGAGTAGGGCACAATACCTGATAATATTTCAACAAATGTATTTTATTATTACTAGAAATTCCATCACAAATGTATGTGTGTAAAAATCATGAATTTAAAATATAAAAACGCATTTAAAAATAACATATAATAAACAATAAAATTTATCGTTTGAAACTAATTAATCATAATAACACATGAAATATATACGATATTAAAATAAAAATAGATTAAATTGTGAGTAAAACTAAATTTAAATACATCATATAAAATAAACAATATTAAATGCACTATAATTATTTATTATGATTTTATCAACGATTGTTAGTGTCAAGTTAACTTATAACACCAACTCAATTAACAACATTATTAATATATATAGAACCGTTGGAAATAATAAATTGTGTATATTAAAAGAAAATTATATAAAATATATTAAAAATAAGTTTTGATTAAGTAGTAAATTTAAGGTTTTATTAATCTAATTGATATGAGTTCAAATCCCATTATATGTATATTTTAATTGATTTTTGTTAAAATAAAAATACCAAAATACTCTCAAATAGTATAACTTATTTTAAATACAAAAGAATATTCTCATAATTTCCTAACCGAGTTGGTGACTCGATTAAAGGTGACATTAACTCAAAAAAACATTTCATAGATATAAATAAATATTTATTATTATACCGGATCACATGTTGGATGTAAGAGCAACATAACACGCAAAGATAACAATAGAAAAAGAAAATAAAAGTGAAAAAGATTAAAATATGCTATTAATCCATGTATTTTTATAGAATTTGAGATGTAATCCCTATATATTAAAAGTTAAAATTTCAATATTTTTATTTTTTTAATTTAAAAATTCTAGTTCAATTATTATCACAGTTGACAGTTTCAATAAAAATTGTTAATTTAATATATTTATTCTCAATTAATTATACTTCATTTTACATGATGACAACTTAATCAATATGTTAAATTGATAATTTTTTACGGATAAATAAATATTATTATAATAATTGAATTAAAAATTTAATTTGAAAAAATGATTTACTAAATCTCAAATTTTATAAAAGTAGAAAAAAAAACAAAACATTCTATTCCCGACACTACACCCTTCACTCCAAACTGCCCTGCTGGCCAGGTTGATGAGTGGTCTCTTTGTTAAACCTTCTTGATTATTGAATTTCAAACCCCACACCATTATTGCGAGAGATCATGTCCAACCTCTGGTTTGGTGTAGTTAACCAACTTTTCACCAAATTGAGGCTCCACTTCCCTACTCCCCACATAATGCAATTAGATAGATTCTTTGACACTATTTCCAGTACCACTTTCCTAATATTTGCACAAAGGTTAACTTCAGTTAAATAAGAATATTTTTCGAGAATTGGTCCCCATTTAACCCCGAAAACGTCAGAAAAAAGGTGTAGATCTCGTATCAAATTTTCCTCCTTTTTTTCTTTTCGTTTTTTCATGTTAGGAGGAAAAGAAGGAATATAGGGCTCCTGCTCATTGATTAAAAATCATGACATCATTTCCTCCATAGATAACGTTAATTCATTTTCTTTTCGTTTTTTTCATTTTAGGAGGAAAAGTAGGAATATAGGGCTCCTGCTCATTGATTAAAAATCATGACATCATTTCCTCCATAGATAACGTTAATTCATTTACTAAAAAGAGATGAAATTTTAGTTCAACGGTGAGATTTGATGGTAGAAAATTAAAGCTATCCCAAATGAATTTGCTAGACAATAAAAATAGTGGTAAAAGTATTATAAAAAATCTTATATTAATAATTTGATTGTCTTTTGTCCCCTCCAAGAAAGAAATAAATTAGTCATTATACGTTAAATTAAAAGATAAATTGATTATTTATATGAAAATTTTTTGTATTATTAAAAACTAGTGTGATTGACAAAATAATCAAACAATGACACGTGACGAGTTACATATATCTTATGCTGACATATAATGACTAATTTTTAATAGCAAAAAATGGATGAAATTTTAAATAGAAAGACTCAGTAACTTAATATACAATAACTAATTTGCCCATTTTTGAGCAGAGAGAATATAACACATAATTTGACTACTTGCAAAAGGACATCCATGGTACTTTTACCATGGATGAGCATTGATACAAGGAAAAAACATAAATCATTGGACCAAAACTCAAGGATTGTATTTGCTTCAAGTAGTTTCCATTTCAACACTAAAAACTAAACCCAAATCCAACAAATATGAATATAGAGGAAAACCAAAGTCTATACTGAAATTAGTTCGAGATCTCAGGCAATTTATCTCTCGATCTGTGCTGTTGAGTCAGTAACATGAAAGCAAGCCTGCAATTTATACAAAAGATTCGGAGTTAGCACAATGCCCCCAAAACTAGCAAACTCAAGTCCAAATGAAAAGCATGCACATTGCTGAGGTGTTTGTGGTGTATTTCATAGAGTTCTACTCAAAGAAGATAAATTAATGGCTATATCTATTTGTTAATCTGCAATTATTTGGTTTATTTGCTTATGGATGCCACCCAGATACAGAAACTTAATCCAACATGATCATGTCTAACCCTGCTGCAGAATCCAGTATTTGACATGTAACAGATAATTGATACTTTATGTTTATGACCCTAAAACAGCTTCAACAAATATGATCTACGAAAGTGCTCGCCTTCGACGCTTTCTTAGTTCTCACCCATTCTCATTGCTTTATCTAGAATGTGAGTTTAGACCACTTTATTGCTCATTAGATATAGCGAAATTGGGGCTTAATGAACTATAGCATGAACAAGTCGAGCTCGATACCGTCCAAAAAGGTTTCTAAGACAATCCTATGAATCACCGTAGCAGGAAAGGAGTTTTCCCCTTATTATTTTACCATGACCAATTGTTTATTCCTTTTTCTACGTAATACCGACCCTGGGACGCCAAATGGGGATTCATCAATGAAGAACAATACTATGTAGTTAAAAACTAATTCAATTTCCAGGTTTTCCCTACCACTCAAGAATCTAAACTTCAGAAAATTTTCAATTTTCATAGTTGTGGAGAACAGATTTTCACAAGATCCAGAAGATTTCGTTTTCCAATGCATTAACTTCCAAAACGATTCACATAAATACAGATAAATACCGAATCAGTGACAGATCTATAGTAATTAAGACAGCGAACCTCGTAATAATGTGAAAAATAAAGTAAAAACAGAAGGAACCTAACCTTACCTAACCGGATCCAACAATAATGTTGTTAATGGGGATAAAGATGAGCTTGACGAAAAATCCTACAAATCCCATAACCACGAATCCGATCGCTGTACGGAACGCCACCTTCGTAAATTCTAAAACAAAAAGAATCTTCCAATCAGGATTCTGACGGATCAACAAAATCTAATCATCAAGAGAAAAAAAGAAGAAGAAGGAAACATCAGTAACCTTTGCGATCCGGCTTGTGGCATCTCTTGACGAGACGGACACTGTCCTTAGCGAACTCCCTTAGCGGATCAAAAAATGAGTCAATTGCGTCCATTTTTCCTGTTTATTTAGCTGATTTCTGCTTTGCAATTTGAAAGTGAGTTTTGATTTCTAAGATCCGTTAATCTCTTATGAGGCTGTCGACGAAGATAGGATTTTATTTATTTGGACACTAATAGCCCCATATGTTCATTTAAATGGACAATTTTACCCCTATATTTAGGGATATGATTGACCTTGGGTAGATCTCTATAATAATAACTTAATAAGCAGATTTGGGTTTCAAATCATAATGATATTACATTTGATTGATGGAATCTTTGATCTTAACTGCTAATATTACCTTTCAAAATAAAATTATATTATTTTAATTCCTCGTAATTTTATATATTTTCAAATAATGTTAAGACTAATTTCATTAATCTTACATTTTCGAATAAAAATAAAATTTAAGTATAGCTGAAAACAAAATTACTCATTTTTCTTAACGGTGGTCAAATTTTAAATTTATAACTATTATATTTATTTTAAATATTTATTTGTTATTATATTAATGAATTATAATTATGGTGGGATATGAACAACTTTTCATCAATTATTAGAATTATGATTTATAAATTTATTTTAACATCATATATTTCCTTATATATATAAATTGTAATATAAATAAGAATTATTATAAGTTATCATAATTTCATGGAATTTGAAACAAAAAAATATTTAAAAAAATTAAATTTGTTTAAAATAATCATATATGTTTTTCTTTCCGAAATAATGTCTAAAATTACTTATAGCCTCACTCTAAACCATAAATAAGAGGATAATACACTTTAATATACTTAAACCCACATCCTCCTACATTGGTAACAATACCTATACCAATCAAATTAAGACTCAATCGACAATAAACAATTGAATCTTACATTACAACAAAATAAATCAAATAAGTTAATGAAACATACTATAAACTCCTCCTTAAAATATTACATTCCTGTTATCCTATCATGAAATATTCATTCAACTAATCGTTTCTAAAAATTATTTTAAAATAAAAATTATATTAGCGTAATTCTCTTGTTTTAGGTTGTAAGACTCAAATTCAACTGGTAAAATATTTAAAAAATTATTAATAAGTAATAAATATTATTATAATTTTATATTTACATATACAATTTTATTTATATAAAAATAATTAAAAATAATTAAAAACACTATTCAAAATAATTATGAATTTAAAGAAATTTATTGACTTCTTCACTTAAAACTCATTCAATAAATAGTTTTTTTTTACAAATATATTTTTGCAGCTTAGGTTCCCATTGCTTTTGCTTTTTTAAAGCCTTTTCTTTTTTTGGGTTTTTTTTTATTTGTTGATTTAACTTCACTCAATTCTTTGACAATGATGGGAAAATAATCAATTATTAGACCTAATCATGGCCAGAATATTTGTTTAGATTCAGATATTTATTCGAAAAGTTAGAGGGTTTGAGTAAAAATATAGATTCAAAAAATGAGTTTGGACAAAAAATAAAGTCCATTTAGAGAACGGGCTAAGCTTCGGGAAATGCTTTTTTGGCCCAGGCCCAATCAAACTCGAATTCGACAAAAAAAATCTATTGTTGTTTGTTGTTGTTTTGCTACTATTTCACTATTATATTGTTACTATTTTATTGTTATTATTTAGATATTATATAATTATTATTTTATTATTAAATTTGTTACTATTTTAGAGTATTTGTTTATTATGTTGCAACTATGTTAGTATTATTTAAGTACAAATATTTTTTATATGTATTTCCAACATGTTTAGGAAATATTTATTTTAATTTTTTAGCCTATTTGATATATTATATTTTTTAAAATTATTTTTATATAAAAAATTAATACAAACAAGTCAGACTAAGCTTGAATTTAATATTTTTATCCAGATTGAACATATAAAATAGACCTGATTTTTTACACTAATCCAGCTACACCCATGATGAGCTTTAGGTAGAATTATATATCTCAGCATATGGTTTGAAGAACAATGGCTTCCTTAATTTATCAAATGGCAGTCATCAAGGATGATATTTGTTTTATAAAACTTAAATACCACCTCTTATTCAAACATTTATTATAATAATTTGACGATTTTCCTTTTATAATTTCATTTTTTTTGTCAAATTGAAATCAAAATTAAGCTTATTCATAAATAAAACTATTTGATCGAGTAGGATTTTGCATAATGTATTTTTTAATTCAAATCAAATTTGTACTAAATAATAAAATATTTTATTATCATATAAACAATAAAATAGAGTAAAAGTATCATGAAAATTATTATATTAAGAGTTAAGCTGTATTTTATCGCTTTTATCGAAAAATGAGTAAACTAGTGTAGCTAATCGAAAAATGATTAAAGAGCTAACAGATCAATTCTGTTAAAAATTATCTATTTTTATGGTTAAAAACTGGTGTAGCTAATAGAATAACCAAACAATTACATGTGATGTGCTACATGTACCTCATTTTAACAGTAGAAATAAATGAAACTTTTAAACAGAAGGACTAATTTATTTTTTAATCTAATGTACATAGATTAATTTATTTATTTTTAATGGAATGGTAAAATACAATTTAACTTTTAATATAAAAAATTTTATGGTATTTTTACCATAAAATGGGTCGGCTAATCTAATTTGGACGCAGGTGAAAAGCTTAAATTTCAAAACAAAATAGATAAATATTGTGAAAATTTTAAAATAAATTTATTTTGTAAAATAATAAAAATTGATATCATCCTTTATTCAACATGTTATAACACTTAAAAAAAAATTTCGCAACCGAATGAATTGAATATGGCAATAATTGTGTAGTGGATCCAATAATAGTTAGGATTCTTCAATTCAACAACAAACATATTTGGACGCATCTTAAGAAAATATTAAATCGAAAAAAGAACACAAAAATCAAACCCATCCTTCTTCAATCATTCATGTAAGACGACCAGAATCCAAAGTGTTATTCATCTTTATCATCTTCCATTCCATGTGAGAATTTTAGAATAAAGTATAAACAAACGGCACAAAAAGGATATAGCTTCGCTGTACATGGTAGCTCTGCCGTTTTTTCTGCTGTTATAATCTCACCTCATCAGTTCATCATAAAATAAATAATAATATAAATAAAACATGAAAAAAAAAAGCAATTTTTTTTATATACAAAATCAATGAGTAGAAGCAATATCAAAACATAGCTGGCTGGTGGGGATAGCAAACCCCACTGCTTTCAATCCCTCTCTCTTTCACTTGTTCTTCTTCCTCTTCTTCTTCTTCTTTTTTATTTTTATTTAATTTGTTTTTGTTTCATCATTACATACATGTTAGTATCTTTAATCTTTGTACTATTTTCTCCATAATTTTAGTAATTTGTTTGTTCTTTTATTAAAAAAAAAAATCGTGAATTTTGTGGTGGTTCTGTTCCAGCGAAGATGCTCTGTACAGTACACACCAAATAAACCCCCCACCCTTCCCTTTCAACTTGCAGTAGGAGACAACCATTTTATCTTGCTTTACAGCCCACAAATACGAAGGAAAAAAGAAAAAAAACCCAAAAAGGAATTTCACAATTTCAAATCAAAACAAATCAAGAAACAATTACTACCCAAAAAAAGGAAGAATTGGGTTCCCTTTTTCTTTTTATTTTATTTCTTGTTTATATCAAATTTTCTACTCTGCTTGTTCTTCATTATCTTTATAAAAAGCCTTTTAGCTTCCCAAGCTTCTCGAATAATTCCAATCAAATGAATAAAAACAGTAGTTTTTTTCTTTACTTAGCTTGCTGTACATATAGTATTAAGTATTAAACCCTGAGGGAAAGCGTTGTCGGCGCAGGGTCACTTTCTGTCGGCATTGTCTGTATCCAACGAGGGGTATTCGTTTCTAAGTTATTCATTCAATTTTTAAATTCAGAACTGAATTTGCATTCCAAAGCTGTCTGTGTGTTGTGTTTTTTTTTTTCTTTCTCATTTGTTTTCGATGATTTGGACCTTCCACCTCGTTTATTAAAAAAAAAAACCAACTACAACTATTCCACCAACTTCATCAACTATTGCTCACCTCGATTCCTCATCACTGCTGTCTCTTTTTGTCTGCCCTCCCCATCCCTTTTTTTTTTTCACCTTGATTTCACCCATTCGCACTTTATCTTATTCTGGATATCTCTCGGTTTCTTCCCCCAAATCGAGTTTCTTGTTTCTCGCTTCTTTCGATGTGGGAATGCCGGTGATTCTGCTCCTAAAGAGATCAATTTGATTTCTCATTGCCAAATGAATGGGAATACAGGTTTGAAGTTTCCGACTTTTCTTCTTCCCTTTCATTTTCCGTCAATGTCTCATTATCTTTTTTTTTCTGTGATTTGACTTCATAAGTAGTACCATTTTTTTGACGACCAATTGGGTTGTGTATCTGTGATTTATATGTCCACTTAAATTCGAATCTCGTCAACTCTATGAAGGAGGGATACAAAATGCTCTGGGTGCTCAAATTAAATTCCATTTTTGTTTCTGATTTGCAGCATTATTTGGATAATTACGATTGTTGAGCGTTTCCGTACAATGGGTATTCAGTAGTATAGAATTTGAAACGTTCTAAGCTGAGTTGCTTCTTTGAGATTTTTTAACTTTTAACCAATGCAAAACATCTTTCTTTTATAACTAGCAACTTGGTTGCCTTATCCACATAATCTATATTCTATAATTGGATCATATGTATTACATTTCATTATATTCACACTGGCTTTTGTTGTCTGAAATTTGAATGCATATGTTGGTTCTGGATAAAGATTTATCCGGTTGTCTAGTCTTCTTTATTTCAGGTTAAATGTATAATAATTTCAATCATAGCTGAAGTAGTTCCAATACCAGATGTCAAGGAATCTTGCAGCAATATTAGGAGGTGCTGCAGGAGCCGTGGCATTGGTGGGGATAGTTGGCTTGCTTATATGGTTCTGCCTATTTCACAAACGGGGTGTTTCAAGAACATCCGAGACCGGATCTTCGGATCCCTCCGTTCAAGGTAGTAACATTTATGTCATGCTTGTTTCTAGAGTCCCTTAAAAGCCACAAGCACGGTGTACTAGATAACTTATTTGCGTTTTTTCCGCTGACTTTTAGGAAGACATATTGGGGTCCAGTTGTCACTGCGGGAAGCTAGACGGTTTGAGTTGAGGGAGTTGTCTTTGGCGACCAAAAATTTCAGTGATAGAAACTTGATCGGGGAAGGGAAATTTGGTGAGGTGTATAAAGGTTTGCTTCAAGATGGAATGTTGGTTGCTATCAAAAAGCGAGCTGGAGCTCCTAGTCAGGAATTTATTGATGAGGTAAAAGCCACTTGCCTTGCCTTTATTGCCTTGATCATGGTAATGGGAATCATAACTAACATCCATGGCCGATCGAGGATTGCTTTTAGGTAGAGATTTTTCATAAGGTTCAAAAAATTCTAAAAAATTACTTGCTAATTTGAGTCCCTCATAATATTTATTTAGGGTTTCTAGCATCTGTCAAATATAGCAAAGAATATCATACAACCCACACTTAGGTCTAAACCTGGCAGGGTTTCATCCTAGTAATTAGTTGCCAACATTTTTGGTTAATCTTTTTCTTAGTGAGCTCAATTTGATGACTCCATCTTGGGTTGTTTGCAAGCTTGTCATGTTCTTTCTTCAGCTTTTGGTATGATTTATTTAAGATGTAAAATCTTTATTTGCCTTTAAATTTTGGTCCAATATCGTTCCCTATCCATGCTTCTTTAGTACAGACTCATTCACTGTTTGTCCTTTGATCTAATGGTACTCAACTTTACTCCTAGGCATGCTATCTTTCATCTATTCAGCATCGGAATCTTGTCACTCTTTTGGGCTACTGCCAGGAAAATAATCAACAATTTCTTGTTTACGAATATATACCCAATGGAAGCGTTTCCATTCACTTGTACGGTAACTCTCTATCCAGTCACAATTTTTGCATTTATGAACAAACTTCTCTGTCCTACATATATGTATATGTCATGTTGGGAGAGTTCATCTAGGCAAATGGATGAGGATTTAATAGTGAAAGTGAAATAGTATTTAGTTCTATATTGAACTTTTTTCTGGTTCATTTCCGCAGGAGTTGGTCAAGTCTCAGCTCAGAAGATAGAATTCAAGCATAGACTTTCAATAGCTCTAGGTGCAGCTAAAGGTGATCCTCTGCAAAATCAGTGAGCATTTGTGGCTTTCCTGGTATCAGTTTTTCTTTTCTTTAGATAAACTAATCCAAATAGGAATAAGGGTCCCACAAAATTGTTTCGTAAGCTTCTGCAACACTTCGAAATTCAGATGTCCATCTTCTATGGTTGTAATTTTCGAAAATTTACTGCCTGATTTACGTTGCCTAGATTTGTTATTTGTCCCTTTTGCAGGCTTGGCTCATCTCCACTCTTTAAGTCCTCGATTGGTACATAAAGATTTCAAAACGGCAAATGTTCTTGTAGATGAGAATTTTATAGCAAAGGTTGCGGATGCAGGACTGCGTAATTTTCTGGGAAGAATTGATGTTGCTGGCCCTTCTTCTCAAGTGACAGCAGATGAGATATTTCTTGCTCCTGAGTACTCTCTCTTCACTTTGTGACTGTTCTGATGGTGTATCGTTCATAATTCTTAAATGTATGCGTTGACTAATGCAGGGTGAGGGAGTTTAGACGTTTTTCCGAAAAAAGTGATGTGTATAGTTTCGGAGTATTCCTTTTGGAGTTAGTAAGTGGGCGAGAAGCATCAGAATTACCATCTTCAAACTCCACAGAGAACCTTGTCGAGTGGGTATGACATTGGCTTCATTTGTGCACCTTATTTATACGCTTTCGAAATACTTGCTTAGGGAGATGAGATGACAGCTGTTGGTATCTTTCTATGCATGAAAGGAAAACTTGTAAGCTTTCATTTCTTTGTGCATGTGTTTGACTTCCAGGGCTTCGCAAACGCCATGGATTGGAGATGTTATGAGTTGCTGGTTCTATACAGACTTAATCGTGCATTTCTAAATATCGTAGTTACTAACCACGTGATTTAACTTACGAGTTTGCGATTTCTCCATGAGAAAGCATTTGAGCCTTGGCAATGAAATTCAGACATTAGTGTGAGTTGTAGTTAAATAACATAACTTTTCGGCTTTTGCTTTTCTGGAAGGTGCAAAATAGCCACGATTACAGCAACATTTCCAGCATCATTGATCCGAGGTTGGGCAGTAGCTTCACAGCTGAAGGCATGGAGGAATTCATAAGGTTAACCGTCCGATGTTTGGAACCATCGAGTGAGAGGAGACCGACCATGAGCTATGTTGTAGCGGAACTTGATCGGATACTCGATAAAGAGATGAGCTTGACGACGGTGATGGGGGAAGGAAGCCCAACTGTGACCCTTGGAAGCCAGCTTTTTAGAGCAACAAAATAGAAAAAGGAAAAAAAAGAAAACCTGTAAGCCTGCAGCATCCAAATACCGGGAGTGACATGCGTGTGATATTGGTGAAGTACAAATTTTACTTTGAGATTCAGCTGTTTGTTAAGTGTATAAAAAACAGCTGTAATAATTTTTTTTCTCTTTGTTTTCATTTTTATGTTCATTATTATTATTATTATTATAAGATAAAAAAGTGATGAGAAATCTTTGTTGTAAACCAAATATTTGTTGTTAATAGCAAAAATGGGTTGGTGTGATTTTTACATTAATCATACTATACATTGTTAATAATCGTGAACTTTTGGATTCTGATTCATCCTTTTTATGTACTACGAACTATGATACAGAGAGTGTCATGCTTTATTTATTGATCATTTTGGTTAATTGGGTCTTCTTACGTAAAGTTTGTATGAATACGTATATTTTTCCCATTCAATACATGAGAATAAAAGTTAAAAACATTTTCGTCATTATTCAAAAATTAATATTATTTACATCAAAATCGAATAGATTTTTATTATATTTGTTCTTTTTGACATAAAAAGTTCAGAACTACTCATATTTTTCTCCTCAGGATAATGCCTTTCAACTCAACTTAGTTGAATTTATCTTCTCCTGGATTGATAATAATGTACATATCAATTGAGATAAGACTTAGTAAAATAAGGAGATGACACTTATTAAAATAAAAAATTGAAAGATTTTGTTGAAATTGTTTGTTTGAAAATTTCCTAAAAAGCTAATCATAGGTTCTTCTCTCTATCAGAATAATAAGACCATTATGCTTATTACTAAACTTGTTGAAGAGATAAATATAACAAAGGTATATCTTTTTGATAAGAAGTTAAATCGATCATAAGAAGAAAAATTGGGCCAAAAACTAGGATACATTATGAGAAAATAAAACTTCCATCGAAGAGAAGCAAATGAAAGGCTTTTATAAAAATTCTCGTAGAATCAAGAATAAAATTTTCACATCTAAATGCCAAATATGAATTAATAACTACATCAAATCTCCAAAAAGAATCTCAATTGTTTCGAATTTTATATTTTGAAATGAGAATATTAGAGTCCCCATAAATAATATCAAACCTTATTCTATGGTATTTCCATTATATTCATATTTCTTATTCTTAAACAAGTTATCAAGAAGGTTTAGTTGAACAATTTAAAAATAAAATTGAAAACTCTATGCGGGAAAAAAAATACAAACAATAATAATTTTTTAGGCAAACAATAATATTATAAAAACACGCATAAACACATTTATATTACGGAAAATATAAACAGAAAATAACAAATTTTAATTTTCATTATTAATTAAATTCATTAAACATAAAAATATATATATATTCAAAACACAGGCAAGCGAGGGTTAATTCAATTACGCTAAACACACTCATTATTGTAAAAGCAAAAACCCTTTCAGAACCCTGGCGGCTTTAATATGAAATCTTAACTTGCGGCCGATCGCTGTGGGTTACTCAAGTTCTCAGTTTTTCTTTAACACGAGAGAAGAGTAAATATGAGATTCAAGAAGCAGAAGCGTCACCGGAAGACAGTGAGATTTTTCTGCGTGTGCTTCGGTTTCAGGCAGCCATTCAAGGTTCTTTGTGATGGAACTTTCGTGCACCACCTTCTTCACAATGACTTAACACCCGCTGACAAGGCTCTCTCCAATTGTCTTTCTGCCCCTGTCAAGCTTTTCACCACCAGGTTCAAACCCCCACCCTTTTGTTGGCCGAGTATCTAAAGATAATTGCTTTTATATGAAAACCTAACCCTTTTTTTGTTGTGTGGGGTTTTCAGCTGTGTTCTCGCAGAGCTGAAGAAACTCGGTGTCGCTCAGTCTGCATCTTTCCAAGCAGCTCTTAAACTCGCAATTGCTAGGTAAACCCCTTTTTTTTTCTCTCTTTTGAACCTGGTAGGCGCTAAGTTACTGGTACTATCAGTTTTGCTTCTGAATTGTGATGGCCTGGCTTCTCTGTTTAAATTTTTTTTCTTTTTTGACAATTGTTTGTGGAAAGTTAACCGTATGCATAATTTTCCTAGTTTGGCCTTGTTTCTATGAATTAAATTTGTTTGAACAGTAATTGAACCTCATATTCAGATGTGATCATGAGAAGGTGGTCAGTGCTGATGCTTGCATTGCGGAGGTCATTGGAGAAAATAATTCTGAGCACTTTTTTGTTGCTACCCAGGATGCTGATCTCCGAAAGAAACTTCAGAAGGTAACTTTCTATCCCTTTTTCAGCTTTTAAATTCTTAGCATTGCTATTCTATGTTGGACTTGGGTCCGGGTGTTAGATGTATTTATTTTTCTTCTTAGTTTTTATATGCCTTTGGGGGGGTCCTTAAAAGTGTTGTATCATCGCACTTTGGATGTGTTGGACACGGCTACATCACGAAAATAAGGAATCGGAGCAAAAGTTGCTTTTTGCTCTATTCTTTTTCCTTCAAGGAGACATCATTTTTTGCATTCAACTTGAACATTCATACTGTTATGCAGTCTCGCTTTTGGAGTTTGTAATATTATTTTCCTATGAACTTGTATTCTGATTTTGTGTTCTTCTCTTCCCTTAGGTACCTAATGTTCCTTTAATATTTGGCCTACGAAATGCCCTTTTCCTTGAGCAACCATCTAAGTTTCAGCGTGATTTTGTCAAATCTTCTGAAGAAAAACGCCTTCATTTGACTGAGAAGGAATATAAGGCATTAGAGAAGAGGACTACTAGTGTTTCAGCAAATGCGGATGAAGAAGATTCAGGTGATGAAGAAGGTTTGGGTCATCACAATCCAGGGTTGCAGCCACATAATACCAGGAATTATTCAGGGAAGGAAAGAGATGTAAAGGATAGAGTTCGATTTAAAAGAAAGAAAGCTAAGGTACTTTTCCATATCCATCTTCTGAGTTGTACCAATTTGGTCATGTTTATGTGATGTACGTCTCTAACCTAATCATTGCAGGAGTTTCTATGGTTTGTGCATTTTTTATATGAGAATGCAAGTTTCCTGAACTGCTTTTGCAAATGTTACTGAGGATTCATGAAATTAGAACATGTTAGTTGGAAATACGAAAATGTCAATGGACATGCATTATGCAAACTTGACATCTACTGCCATCGCCGATGTCATCCGACTAACATTACATGCCATTAGTTTGAAAAGCTAAAATCATGCAATAATTAGAATCATTTGAGGGATGTAGGTCGCTTGGAGATTGTGCTATCACGTCTTGAAACTGAATTCTAGAATTTAACATTAACTGGTTTGCAGACTAAAATGCATAACTACTGCAATATCATTCCCGTATGACTGTTTTCTTTAACTTATAAGGTGCCATCATAAAGCTCATGGGATTGACCTTTTTTTCTTCTCAACTTTTATAGGCTCCGAATCCACTTTCAGTTAAGAAGAAAAAAAGCCATGAAAACCCGAATCGAGCATCTGGGAAGGTAAGCTTGTTTTAGTCTCTTTTTCAAATGTATTTACCTTTGTCTTAGGGATTGAGTCAAATAATCCAGCCTCCTGCAGCATTAGTAATCTATTAAGTTGAGCATTGGAATGAAAGCTAAATTGTGCTTTCATGCACTATTTGATATCGAAGTCTCTTTGCAGGAAGTTAAGGGTGATGATGGCAATGGTGAAAACAAGAGGAAAAGGAAACGGTCTCGCAGAGGTAAAACTGTTGCTGGGGCAGATGTGTAGTGCATTAAGGTACGAGAGACAAAAAAAAAAAAAACTTTATTGTAACTATGATGGTACCCATTCCCCCCCCAAAAAAATATATATATATATGATGGTACCCTAACTGCAACGCAATCAATTGAAGAGATGCTACTGTGGTTTTATGAGGTTTTCTCTCTCCAAAAAGACTTGATAACATTTTAGATACTCTCTAGGGGGAGTTGAGTTGAGCTGAGCTAAGAGGGATCAATTTTGTGTGTACTGTCTTATCTCTTTTTTCATGGTGTGTTCGGAGAATGTAAGCATGCCGATTCATCATTTATTTTTTTCACTTTTGCTACTTTGCATTAAATTTTGTGATGGTTTTAGATAGGAGCCATGAATCCTTAGGGGCTACATACTCCAATTATTGTTGGGATACAAGTGTTCATACCGTATTCAACATATGAGGTGTCTTTGTGGACAAACCCCTTAGGTTTAATGTTGGTAGGGATTGTGACATTTGGTGTGAGAGTTTAGGTACTAACGATTTACCATGTGGACTTTTGTTGTAGTGAGGAGGATGCCTATAAGAGGTCATGAATCTTACATTATGAGAGTAGATTTTGAAATATTAAGTGTTTCACATCATTTTCAATTTAGGAGATGTTGACTAATTGAAATTTTAAAAATCTTAACTATTAGTCTAATTATTTTTTTATTTTTATTTTTTTTGCAATTCATTAACCAAACCAAATTAAATTTGACTTATTTGGTTAGTTAATCAAGTTAACTGAAATTTATATATGTTTTTTTTCCCTTTTGATTAAACAAGTTTAAAGCATAAGAAAAAAATACAATGTCAATTTTAATGCTCTTTTTTCTTTAATTTTAAATAACATAACGGCAACATTAAATTAATAACATAACATGTAAAGTAACGGTAGGTTTTAAACTTTTGTTAATTGTTTTATTTTAATTTTATTTTTCATAATATTTTTTTTGAACTATTGATCAATTTGGTCATATATTGGGCTTATATGTAATATAATATGTTGGGCTTATAAATATATAATATATATTATTAATTTTAGTTAAGCGATTAATTCAAATAATTAGTCAGAAACAAATTTTCACAATTTTTAATTGATTGATGAATCGATGAATTAATTAATTTGTAATTGAAATATGGTAAATGCAGTTGTCCCTTCCTCATTGTTTTTATCACTCCAATCACATTAATTCAATCATTGTGTCGATGGAAATTAAATTAAGGATGGGATATCATCACATGTTTTGAGAGTAGAGTACCAACTTCCTTTGAAAGGACAAGCTTTAGATTTTATTTAGATGGATGTAGTAATGAGTGTGGCATATTATTTGGTAGTCTAATAAATAATATATACCCTTGCAGACATTAAGAAATCATATATACAAGCGATTTAAAGTTGGAACTTGAAATGTTGGGAAGACCGAGTAATCTCTAATAACCAAGTTGCATAACCCTCCCCAATTCTTTCTATCAAGTAATATATAAAAAACAAAACCCCAGCAAAAGGCATCAAACTCTATATATTTTGTCGGCATTCCACCTTGGTGACAACTGACAAACATTCAGCTCGATTCTTGGCCCATGCCCATACTCCCCCTCCCTTCCTCCCTTGTGGTTTCCAAAGACGTCCTCGGGCTCCACCCATTTTGTTTCATTCTCCCAATTACCTCTATTTATCTGTGTCATAATAATATAACTCTACTACTAATAATATTTATATGGAGGAGAAAAAAAAGAAATGCAATCCAGTACATGGCCCCATCCCATCCCATATTATGCATCTCAATATCTGATATGAATGCAGTGCAGAGCAGGCATCCACATGCAAGCAAGTTTCTTCACCTATATATGAATTCCATTGGTACGTCATGGGTTCAAATTCCACCGTCTCTCTCTCCCCTTCCCTGCAAGTTTATTGGATGCCAATTTCAGTGATTCAGCAGCTTACAACACAACCCCCATGTGCACCATATAGATATAAAAGAACAAAAAAAGAAGAATGATTTGAATGGTTACCATTGGTTCGTTGAAGAAAAGTAGGGTCACTCTTTGTTAAGCTCTCATTTCTTAGTATCTTGTCAGCATGTTCAGAATCAAATGACAGCTTTTTTTTTCATTAGTTTATTTATATATAATAACTCCTCAGGTTGCAGAAAAGGAAATAAAGTAGAGAAGTTGCAGAAAAAAAAAAGTGAGAACAAGTTAACAAGTTCCGTTGCCAAAGACCAGTCATCGAAATTCAAAGTCAAATGAGGTTCATCATGCTTTCCTTAATTATGATGTTGTCTTTGTCTAACAAAGTAGTACCACTTGTGACACCATTCATCTGTCTCTCCTCTTTAACCAGACAGTAACGGATACTCCCCCAAGTTGTAATTGTGATGTTTGGGTTTCTTTTAAATAGACGTGGATGAAATTTGAAGCTTTGAATCATGATTGTTGCCACTGTTTCTGTGTATGGTGGGTGAAGGTCTCCCCCTGATTGAAATAGGTGAAATTATCTTAAATTAGCTTTTCTCATGAATCAATTTAGTCTTTTTTTATTATTAAAAAAATCAAATAAAAATATATTTTAACTGAATTTTCTTTTATTAATTGAAAAAAAAAACTTTATGTGAATTTTTTTAGTTGTAAAAGTTTACTTTAGCATATTTGAATGGATTAAATTAATTCAACTAATAAAAAAAAGAGACTAATTTGACTCATACTTATAATAGAGTGAACTTATATGTATCTAGATCTGATTATGAGTTGGGTCAGGTCGGGTTCAAGCCGAGTTGATGCAAAATTTTAGGCCCGGGTTTGATCAAAAAATTGACCTTAAAATGTTGCTCAAGCTCAGTCCAAGTTAAAAATGCTAAACTCGATCCAATGTATTAAAAAAAATTCTTTTTATATACAAATAAATTTAAAAAATATAATCTATCAAATGCACTAAAACCATTAAAATAAATGTCTCCCAACAAATTAAATATACATTGCTTAAATAACACTAAGATGGTTACAATTTAGTAAGCAAATTACCTCTAAAATATTAACAAAATTAACAATAAAATAAAAGTTATACAGTATTCAAACAATAACAATAAAGTAGTAGTAATATAATAGCAAAATAGTAGCAAAACAATTGATTTGGGTTAGACTCGGGCTAAAAAATCCTACCCAAAGCTCGACACGTTTAGAAAACGGGCTTTTTTTGTTTAATCTCATTTTTCAAGTTTATATTTTTACCCAAATCCTCTCATTTTTCAAGCTTATATTTTTACCCAAATCCTCTCATTTTTCGAGCAAACCTTCAAACCTAGATGGTTACCCAATCCATGATCAGATCTACACATCCATAATTTCTACAATTTATGACATTGACCCAGGACCAAAAAATTAAAAGAATAAATATATAATACCAAAATATATATAAAAATAAAAATAAACCATAAGAACATATCAAGTGTTTCAATAGTTTTCTATTGGAAAAAAGTGTGCTCCAATAATTCAATAACTGTCACTTTCTTTAAAAAATATTCCAATAATTTTAGGGGAAAAAAAAAATCTGTAGTGCATACCTATTTATCCCTTTATAAAAGAAAATCATTACTAAACAGGTTGGATATCTAGGTTTTCTGATTCAATTATAATTCAAATTTATGTTATTATAATCAAAATTCATGTTAAAATAACATTATAAAATAAGACTAATATATCATTTTGGCATTTGTGTTTTATTTTAGTCAAATTAATATTTATATTTGATAAAAATATTATAGTTGAATACATAAAAGTAATTGTGTTAATTTTTAGTATTTAAATTTTAATTTTAAAGCTGACTTGATGAAAGTTAATTGCTAATATTATTATATTTGAATTTTTATGATTTTATTAATAGAATAAATTTAGTTTTAATCGTAAATTTATCTAGTTTTGCATTTAATTTGTCAAATATGGTCTGATGTATGTGATTTAATTCTGATTTTAGAGTTCTTTTGATGAAATTTAATTGAGCCAATTATGAATTTTCATTAAATCAATTCTAGAATTCAAATTAAACACTAAAAAAAGTAACATTATTACCTTTAAGTACCAAAATGTATAACCAAAAAATAATACAAATACCGTATTAAAAAAATGTCAAATTTATGTATCAGTATTAAACCTATCAAATATCTAAATTTAATGAATCAAAAATTTTAAAATGTTAAGTGCACAATAAAATCAAATTCATGAATTAAGATAATAGATATCTAAACATTGATATTCAAACACACACATATATATATATATATAAATACCAAAATGATAATAAAAGATAATTATAATATTCAAATTCAAAATATCTAAATTAAAAAATAACTTAAATATCTATAAATACCCAAAGTTACACTCACGTATGTATTACTATAAAGTTATTGACTAAGTTGTTATCACGAATTAATCAAACATAAATACAATTAAAAATGACACAAAAACCATTTTTTAATAAAATAATAAATATTATTAAATTTACATTTTTATCTTTTAATATTTTCATATAAAAATTTTAAATAAAACAATTAGAAATCAGAACATAAAATAAATCAAATGTTAAATGAATTTTTCTGTAAATATATTTTTATATGATGTTTTAACATAATCTAGTATTATATAATTAACTATCTTTCACTATAAAGAATTGGTTAAAATACCTTTCCAATCCTTCCCAAAATACGTTTTTCTAAAAAAATAGAGTAGTTTAATCTTTGTAAATTTTAAAAGTGAGTAACTAAGAATAATTAATCACAACATCAACGTTTTTTGTTAATTGTACGTAATTTTGATTAGTATAATAACAAATTTAGTCCTAGATGCTTATATATTTCTTGTAAATGTTAACAATATGTGTAAACGTCATAAGCTACATTTATTAAGCCAGTATCAAATTGATAAAATACGTAAATATTATGAGTTAAATAATTAATAGAATGTATAAATTATTATTATGTGAATAAAAATTTTGTTGAATTGAGGAAAAAATATTAAATCAAGGACTAATTGATGACTAAAGGTGTGCATGGGCCGGGCCGGGCCGGGCCTAAATAAATTTTTAGACCAGTTTTCTAGGCCCAGGCTTGGCATGGACCGAAATATGAGCCTAAAAATTTGTCCAAGCCCAGCCAAAATAAATTTGTTAAGCCCGAGCCTAGCCCGGCCCAACTCATATTAATTTTTTTAGCTTATTTCATTAAATAATTTTTTATAAATATAATAAATCAAATACATTTAAAAATATTAAAACAAATAAAAAATAATACTAAAACAATTCTTAAAATAATACACAAATTGAAAATATAATAAAAAGTGATTATATTAAAATTGAAAATAAAATGTAAATATGATTAAAAAATTAGTATATAATTCGGACCGGGCCTGGGCCGAGCCAAAAAAATTTTACTCGTGGCTTGGCCCGTTTAAAAAATGGGCCTCTTTTTTTTGCCTATACTCATATTTTAGACCTATATTTTTATCCAAACTCTCTCATTTTTTAAGCGAGCCTTCGAGCCAGGTCAGGTAACCTGGCTATGCACACTCTATTGCTGACTTTATATGGATTAAATTGCTGAAAGGGTGGAGAGATTTTTTATGAAAGAAATTAAAATCACAGAATAATAATAATTGAAACTCATCAACTGAAGAAGGGGAGTGAGTGTTACTGATCATCCGTGTCTCTGCATGGCATATTGGCACGTGATTGAGGTGTGGAGAGAGACGTCACAAACAAGAAAAAAAAAAAGGTAATGTAAGAAAGAATCCCGTTCCTCACGCCGGCTATGTTTGTCTTCTTGTTCCCCCTCTTTAATCTCACCGGCCAATCTCTCTTCTTGTTTCAATCTTCGTTTGAATTATTTTTATATATTTGTTTTCAATGGTTTTCTTAAAGTTAAAAACACTAACAAACAAAAAGTAAGAAAGGAAGAAAATTTGGTTTTCAAAGATGAAACTTGACCCATTTTGGCTCCAATGAACAATGAAGCCCTTGCCTTTCATTTCATTTTCACTTGTGGTGTACCTCTCTGACACTTCTCATTTTTTTTACATTTCACCCCATTAGTAGTTTCTGTGAAATTCTTGCCGGCCATCTCTTTCATCTTCTTTCTTCGTTACGTTCTAATCTGTAACAACGGAACCCCAAAAAAACAATGGCATTTCTCTGGTTTTTGCTCTTTTCTTTCAGCTTCACACTCTCAAAATCCTCCACTCCCGACTCTGCTATTCTTCTCAGCTTCAAAGACTCCATTTTTTATGATCCGTCAAACCTTTTATCCACTTGGAACTCTTCTTCAAGTCACTGCTTATGGTATGGTGTCAAATGCGCTAACTCCTCCGATAAAGTGATAGCTTTGTCGCTTCCCCACAATGGGCTTTCCGGGGAGATCCCTGGTGTTATTGGAGACCTTAAGTTTTTGCAGGTTCTCCAAGTCCAAGGCAACAATTTTTCCGGCCAGATTCCGGTCCAGATAAGCTCTATTTCTTCTCTCAATGTTCTCAACTTGTCTTTCAACTCATTTTCTGGTCATATACCAGATAAACTCATCGGTAACAGCAACTTGAAAGTTATCGACTTGTCCAATAATCTGTTTTCTGGTAGGATTAGTGTTGATAATTCTAGCAGGTGTGAGTTTTTGACTCATTTGAGCCTGTCTAATAACTCTCTTGTTGGCAATATACCCCCTGAGATTGGAAATTGCAAAAACTTGAGGACTTTGTTGCTTGATTACAACCTTTTAGAAGGCAAGATTCCAGCTGAAATAGGCCAAATTACTGAGCTTCGGGTTCTAGATGTTTCTAGGAACAGTCTCACTGATGTAATTCCAAAGGAGATAGCAGACTGTAAGAAATTATCAGCTCTTGTGCTAACCAATTTGATAGATTTCGGTTCTGATGCGAAAACAAGTTACATGGATGGTTATCGAGGAGAATTCAATGCATTCGACCTCGGTGTTCCTTTAGAACTATTTTTCCATTCTAGTTTGGAGGTCTTGTGGGCGCCAAGAGCCAATCTTCGAGGGGGGTTGCCTGCTAAATGGAGTGAGTTTTGCTCACTCAGGGTCCTAAATTTGGGGCAGAATTACTTTGATGGTGTGATACCAGAAAGCATTGTGATGTGCAAGAACCTTACTTTCTTGGATTTGAGTTCCAATAATTTGTTTGGGTACCTTCCTTGGAAGCTAAATGTTCCTTGTATGACATACTTCAACATTAGTAGGAATAATATTTCTGGTAATATTCATGGATACAACAGGAAAGGCAGCTGTGATGGGTCCATGGTTTCTCATGTTCTATCGTCTAGTTCCACATGGGTTGAATTCGAGTATGGTAATCTTCCTTTTTGGGGTTCTAAGATGGGGTTGATGATGGATGAGAGTTTTGCAGTACTCCATGATCTAAGCTGGAATAGTTTCACTGGCTCGATACCGGTGTTCTTCATCGCAGATCAGTTATTGGCTAATGATAGTAAATTTTCATACAGGTTGCTACTGAATAATAACATGTTCAATGGTTCTTCTCATAGGGAGCTAATATCTGATTGTGATAAGTTGCAGAGTGTCTCGGTTAACTTGAATGAAAACAAGATAGTAGGTGGGATCGGGAAGACCTTTTTTCTTGATTGTGTACGGCTAATAGAGTTTGAAGCAGCATATAATCGGATTGAGGGATCCATAGATCCTTGTATTGGCAACTTGACGATGCTTGAATGGCTAGACCTTAGAGGAAATAGACTCTCTGGATCTTTGCCAAATCAGCTGGGGAAGTTGAAGAACCTGACATGGATATCTCTTGGAGACAACAACTTAAGTGGAGAAATTCCACCCGAACTCGGTCAATTGGCACTGCTTAAGGTTCTTGATCTTTCCCACAATTTTCTTACAGGATCCATCCCTGCTAGCCTAACAAATGCTGGAAATCTTGAAACCATTTTATTAGACCACAATCGGCTTTATGGGGAAATACCCCCATCTTTCTCTTTGCTTTCTCATCTGACTGTTTTGGACCTTTCTTTTAATGACCTTTCCGGTTCGATACCAAGACTCCTGCATCAGACTAATTGCAGTTCCTTTAGAGGTAATAGACTTTTGCAGGAGTGTTTATTTTCTGCAGTACCCCCAGACGGGCCTAGGGGTCCATCTAAATTTCAGAAAGGGAGGAATTCGGAACCTCTCATAATTGCAGCCATAACTTCTGCTTTTGTTCTGCTTTGTATGGTTGCAGTGGCAGTAATTATCTGTCGATTTAGAAGGAAAAAAGTTAGAAGACTTGGTGCTCTTGAAGGAAAAGTGGTGGTGACTTTTGCTGATGCTCCAAATGAGCTGAATTATGATAATGTAGTTAGTGCTACAGGTAACTTTAGCACCCGAAACCTCATTGGTATGGGTGGATTTGGATCAACTTACAAAGCAGAGTTGGTCCCAGGCTATCATGTAGCTGTAAAGAAGCTTTATATTGGTCGATTTCAAGGTGTTCAGCAATTTGATGCAGAGATAAGAACACTAGGAAGAATTCGACATAAGAACCTTGTAACTCTTATTGGATATTATGTTGGGGAAAATGAAATGTTTTTGATTTACAATTACCTTTCTGGTGGAAACCTTGAGACTTTCATTCATGACAAGTCCGGAAAAAACGAACAGTGGTCAGTTATCTACAATATAACAGTGGATATAGCTCAGGCTCTTGCTTACCTCCATTACTCGTGTGTTCCCCGGATAGTTCATCGAGACATCAAGCCAAGCAACATTCTGCTTGATGAAAATCTTAATGCCTTCCTCTCGGACTTTGGGTTGGCTAGGCTTTTAGAAGTTTCTGAGACCCATGCCACCACAGATGTTGCTGGCACATTTGGTTATGTAGCACCAGAATATGCAACAACATGCCGGGTCTCCGACAAGGCAGATGTGTACAGTTTTGGTGTTGTAATGTTAGAATTGCTGTCGGGGAAGAAGTCCCTTGATCCATCATTTTCTGAGTACGGAAATGGATTCAACATTGTTGAATGGACCAAGTTGTTGGTCAAGGAAGGGCGTCCTTCAGCGGTGTTCTCTGCTCAATTGTGGGAAGCTGGACCTAGGGAGAATCTCTTGGGAATGCTTAGGCTTGCATACGCCTGTACAGCGGAGACACTTTCTGTTCGGCCTTCAATGAAGCAAGTTCTTGAAAAATTAAAGCAGTTGAAAAACTGAAAAGAAAATGATGACAGGAAACATAAAATTGGCTTTTGTCCGCAGATTCTTCTGCTTCCATATGTCGAAATGAGGTAATGCAGAACTAGAATTGTTGCCAATGCAAATGTTAATAATCTATCTAGTTCTCTTTAGAGGTTATTCTGGAATATTTTCTCATACATCAAACAAGATCTAGATGCTGTTTTGTACGGTTACCGTGCAAAAGTACTGTGGTTCTAATCCTTTTCTGGTTTGGTTTGTTTGCAGATGACATTGGAATGGAACACTATTCAGTCTTGCCTCGGCAGCCATATTAATTGATTATCTTTTATCTCGTTTCCTAAGGTTACCTAACTTGTCCATTATACTATTTCTTTTATTTCTAGGTTAAAAAAAAATCGATTTTGAGATTAAACTGCTCTCACAAATTAATCTGCTTGTCTGGTTTTTTTCTTTTTGCAGAACGGATTTGCAGACGGTTGTTGAGATGGTGCAATTGCATAGTTCATACTAAAACATCAATGAACAGCTACAAATAATGGCAACTTGGATCGTCATTATTTCTAGATTCAATACAAATATATGTAGATGATAGGTTGATTGTAAGTAATAGAAGTATATGATATGCAGCAATTTTGGTGAAGACATTATTACTGCAAAATTGTCAAATGTGGCAGTGACTATCTGTTTCAAATTTGATTGTAAGTAATAGCAGTATATGATATGCAGCAATTATGGTGATGACATTATTACTGCAAAATTGTCAAATGTGGCAGGGACTATTTGTTTCACACTTTGAAATTCTTTGTAAATATTTACATACAAAGTCCTTGTCATTCTGTTGTACTGCTACCAAATCCACAACCCCATAAAAACACATTATTCAACTAAGAGACAAAGAAGCAGCTGTAATTTAAGCCTCCAACATTATTGAATATAAAGTTATGATACGTAAATCTACCAAGTATGAGATGCCATGCCAGGTTTTTTCATCCTTCACAAGTCACGACTTACCTCCCACCATCCCACCTAATAGTTTGTGTTTGTTTTGTGTTGAGTTCAGTTGGCTCTTTGTATAGGTAAATATTTAAATACAAAGTCCTTGTCATTCCATTGTACTCTTACGAAATCCACAACACCATAAAAACACATTATTCAACTAAGAGACAGAGAAGCAGCTGTAATTAAAGCCTCCAACATTATTGAGTATACTTGATATAGTCAATGGGATCAAACGAGGGAATATGAAATAAGGAAAAAGAAAAAGAAACCTAAGTTGTGATATGTAAATCTACCAAATATGAGATGCCATGCCAGGGTTTTTTCATCCTTCACAAGTCACGACTTACCTCCCACCACCCCACCTAATAGTTTGTGTTTGTTTTGTGTTGAGTTCAGTTGGCTCTTTGTATAGGTATGTACTGAGACCTAGCTTTGGAATCTTGTAACCTAGAAAGTCGATTTCTCTACCATCCCTCTAAAAATAATTATAGGAACGAACCACCAATCACATGAAGTACTTGTTCAGCATATCTCGCAATCATCCAAGCCAGTTCATGAATGATGAACTTTAGGCCTTCCACTCCTCAGAAACAAAATTAAAAAAAGGACCCTTTCCATGACCTTAAATATTGTTTCCCCATTGGATCACGCAAAGCAGGATTCTGATGTTGTATGTTCATCCATCCTGAATCATCAGCAGCCATCAATGAGGAAGTTGTATCACAAGTACCTAAATAATCGAACGGAAGAGCAGCTTGCTGCATACTATTTCCAATTATTCCAGAAGGCCCCCCCCTCACCATTCCATTGTTCCTCTGTGGAATGAACTGCCCAGTAGAGCCCATTGATACATAAGGGCTGCTCGAATGAAATTGGTTACAGTGAGATAGAACACTAAAAAAGCTCTGATCTGCATTGCTTGCACTCATGATACTCTGACTTTGGCCACTAAAACCATCTGAACCAGCCCATCCACCACGAACTGGAACTTGATGCTCTCCAGTAAACCAGTTTTGACTCAACAGTTCTCTACTGTTCAACGGATGTTGGAAAGGCGCTGGCATGCGGGCAGGAGTGACTGCCCAATCTTGCATATTTTCTGAAGGCAGGTGTTCTTGCCTCAGTGACAAGTACCTACCCCCAGTGGAGTAAATATTTTGTGGCATGTTCTGTCCCATATAAACCTCATTCTGCCTCTTTTGCCTCTCCTCTAACAGCAATGATGACTGCAACTGCTCCCGAAATTGCCCATTAAAATGACCATCTCCCATCAATAGATTTTTTGGGGGCTGGAAATCTAGCCCTGCCTGTTTCTGCTCAATATGATATGGTGGCACTCCCTGATCTTTGAAGAAAGATTGAAGCATCTCATTTCGGTCCTGATTTGTATAACTAAAGGAACCATCTTCAGAAAGTCTATGCAACATATCCTTTCCATTATTTTCTTTGTGCGAGTCTGATTCCAGATCAATCATTCGGTTCTGTTGGTCTTCATTGTCTTCATGAATAAATGGCAATCCACTGGTAGATGTGCCTTTGTGGCCAGCAGTAGAATCATGGTAAGAGTGTGGCATGCTATCTGCTGGCCAAACAATTTCCGCAGAAGAGACGGGAACTTCCTGACTAACAGTTGCATCAGCAGTGTTCAAATTGTCTGAGTGCTCGGATACATCTGAAGATGCAACATCTGAATTTGAGAGGTTCTCATTGTTTTCAGACTCTGCATAATTGCACAACCGGCCACTATCAATAGAAGAAATCTGCTGTGGAGACTGATTCTGTGGTAAGGCCAGACTAGACTCCCCATCTTCCATGCTGGACTCACTTTCTATTGCTTCAGTATCCTTTTGATATTCGAGCAACTTCTCAGGATCCTCTTCCTCTACATCTAGAACAGGCAAATTTGTAACAACATTGGCTTCCTGATTCTGGACCAATGTATCTTCATCCTCTTCATCCTAAAACACCAAAAAATATCAAGATTTTAGTAGCATACAGGATGTTCAAAGCTGCTAAAACTTCTTAGCAAAGTGTCAAGAAGATAAGTTGTGAAGCATATGCTATGGCTCAAGCCCCAACAACCACCACCCCCTAAAATATCAGGAAAAAAAGCGGAAAAGATGTTCAAAGCCCATAGAAAAGAAACACAGATCCAACGAGTTTTGATGAATGTCAAACAACAGATTGCAAGTAAGGAACTATACATATACAAGTGGTGAGAGTTAAAGACATGCAAACAAACCTCCAGCAGCGTATCTAGTTTCTCTTTCATCTCTTGCTCCAACAACCTGGTTATTTTCCATTTCTGCGACTGTATCTCTCTCCAGTTTGCATATGATGCAGGGAGATCTTCCTTTACCAGTCTCAACCTATTTAAACAACATTATTTTGAGCAGAGGTATAGTGAAATTTTCCAGAGTTCAAGAAAGGATTGTTTACTTTCAACACTCACCAATGTTCATGCAACCTTCTCTGCTCTTCTTCCACGAATACTTCATATGGTTGCACATGCAAGGTATCGATGTCACCTAAAACACGGGTGAGAGACCTAGATTGAATGCTTTTACCAGACTGTTCCATATTCTTAAAAAGATCATGTTGCTTCTTGCTTATCTGAAACATATCAAAGGCAAATTACCCATTAATAACCTTAGGAAGAACAGGAGAACGAGAGAAGGCTGAAAAGTAATAGACACTAAAGAAATCCTCAGTTAAAGAATATAACAGGAGGGTATATAATACAAGTATCACTGGTATATAGTCGTTATTCCTGCCCCACAGTATAATGGTGATAACTGAGAGTTTACTATAAACTATAAAGGAGTGACAAGTTAACCAAGCAGAAATGAATCATATCGCAGTAGAAACAATAAGCTAGGAATCTGGCCACTGGTTCGGCTCAAAAAAGGAAGCTTTCGAAAGTTGCATGCTTCCATCAGCCAATCAAAAGTTTAACTAATAACTAATCCTATATCAGAAAGGGTAATTCTAATCCAAGGAGATATTTGTTCAAGATAAAAGGCACCTACTCAAAATAATCCTGTAATTTATAATTTTATACCAATTAAAGCAGCTGCTGACCTTAAAACATGACATGTATTTAGCACCATCACAGTGCTGAATATTGTGCTTGCGTATCTTGTCACCTTTTTTGGGTCTTGCTTCCAGAGTCGGTGCATAATCTGGTGCAGTCAAGAGCATTTCACCTTTGTCCTTGATGATCCTTTTCTTGTACATACTAATATCCATGACAACTAATAAGATTATTCACCGTGAAATAAATATAAACAGAGTAAAACTAAGAGAAAACTAGTCCAGCCACCATTACAAATTCCGACCAGGAGATCTAAATGCTGCAAAAGTTTCTTAACATGGTTATGGTACACATGAGTGTTGTCAAGGCATGCACCCAGGCACGCCTGCACCTTGTTCCTTAGCAAAGTTCAACAAAATGCCTCAGACCCTTCCAGTCGAGGCCCAATTGATCAAGTGCACGCTTGGTGTGCCTAGGTACACTATTTGTAAGGCTATAGGCATAGAAAGCCTACCTGATTGAAATTCCTTTTAATTTCCTTTGTTTTTCCCAGTTTTCATTGATATACTTTACTAGTAATGAAGGGATGATAACAAACTCTATAATTCCCAATATTTGAGCATTAAATTCTCTATAATTCATAATGCACATTGACCGATAAAAGAGTTGCATGTTCTGTAGATAAACAAAACCACACTTTAGAGTTTATCTTATATCTTAAGCCTTATATATTATACACACACAGACTTGCAAAAACTCACACATATACATATCGCGCTTTACTTCACTCAGACTAACACTTTTCTGTGCCTTGTGCCTGAGGCAATAGAATGGTTTTAGCGCCTAGAGTGCACCTTGTGCCCTTGACAACACATAATTTCTAGTTCAGAAAAATGACAAGATTGAGAACCACCTAAACCACAAACAAAGGTAAGAAATAATAATACATGCAGCATGGTGGTTCATGATGGAAAAAAAGAGACTACCTTCTTTGTATCTTTCCATCCTTCAGAGCAGAAGAGTTCTGGTTATCACTACTGCATGCTTTCTCATCTGCAACCCAAGAAGAAGATTCAGAAGTCGCTGTAACATCTTGCTCAACGTTGCCAAGCTAGATTCATTTGAATGTGAGAAAACCCTTTTCTTACCAACCCTTTTTGACCTATCAAAGGAATTGATTGTAACCAAAATGAGATTTGATTTTAGCACATAAAAAGAACTAAATGTTCAATAAAAGGGTAAGCACAAAATTTCAATTCTTCATTTTTGTTTGGAACAACCAATCTCAAGGGAAAAGGCTCAAACTGAGAAAACAATGCTATCGTATTCCCTATCATGATGATGTTATGCAATGAAGTAGAGAAACAAGTTACACCGACCAATTTCACAGGGAAGAACCTTCCTCTGCCAAAACCAACCACTTTCCAGAAAATTGAAACACTGTGGCAAATACAAACCTCCATAACTTCTGCACAATTTCTTGTTCTGGGTCTTTGCAGCTTTCCCATTTTTCCTTCAGTTTCTGCAGATAATCTATGGTACTGCCACAAGAAGCAACACAATTGTTGCAACCACATTATTAGGCACCAAATGCACCTTTGCCAAAAACAGCCTATATATTCATGGGTAAATTTAATTATTTTTCACATACTCATTATGGTAGTCCTGTAACTCTGAGTAGTAAGCTTTCTTCTCGGCCTTCAAACGCCGTTCCTCCTTAATAACTTTATCAGGGTGAAGATGACCCGAACAAAGTGATGCACCCCTGTAAGCAAAAATTCCAGTCAAATCTAGCAGATTCAAACTCTACATTAGAATCCCTGAATATTATATCTCCTGAAATAGAACTAGAGAGACAAATAGTAAATACCCCAAGAGCTATAACTTCTTTATAAGGAAATCCAAAGTAGTAAAGTTGCAAAATATATGCTTATGGGTAAATGTATTTGCCAATGGACAGCCAACAGAAACTACAAGAAGATAGGATCCATCATCCACAGAGTGAAAAAAGTGTCAAGAGGGAATATACATATACTTACCATTTAAGAAATGATTTCCGAAGTGAAAGTTATCTCCAGAAAATAAGGCTCGCAGAGTCTGCTCTTTGTCTATCCCTGTGGGAAGAAACTGCATCAGAAGATTTCTCTCGTTTTCAGACAGACGAGTCTGCCAAACCTGTAACAATTTCATGTAAATTCCAAGAGGCATGAGATCAGAAGACAGAGGAGATTAGAAGCAACTGGTTATGAATAATAAGAATATTACCTGATACGAAAGCACCCTTTTCAAGTTCTCTAAGTCGAAAATTTCATGAGGTAGAGTCAAAACATCTGCCAAGACTTTGTGGTAATGTACTGTGGAATCTGTAAATGGTCTTAAATGCCGCCAACTTAAGCCAATTTGTTCCCTTTTGGCAACAACTTTTTTTTGGTTCCCGTCCCACTCAAGGGAAATACAAGATTTTGTGTTTAGATCATTTCTTGGAGACTCTAGTTTTTTCTTTTTGGTTCTGTATTGGACCCAAGAATTGCAGCCAGCAATGCTTGCACCATTCAGTCGTTTTCTCCGTTGGTCAGCTGCCATTGATATCAGATGTCAAAAGAAAAGGCAGCAAACATTTTCCTGCATGTGCAAACAGAAACCAGTACTAAATTGTATGCAACTGAGGAAAACCATTGAACCATTAAAAAAAAAAGCAGTACACCCAAATAAGAATCACCATCAGAACAATTCATAAGACTGCTTAATTAGGCAAGCACAACCAATCCACTGCCTTTAAATGCATATATACACAGAAAAAAATATATCAGAAAAAAAATTTAAGCATGTTAAAAACAAATTTCTAATTTGGTTTCTGCTTTGCATAATAAGGGACCCCTACTGCTGTCAACCAATAATAATCCACCAGAAAAGGAGCTTCACAACCATAGCAGCAGGCACAATACATAATCTGAAGAAAGCTGTACACCCACATCTTAATCAACTTTGAATTAGAACAATGCATAAGACTGTTTAATCAGACAAAGCACAACACATCCACTGCTTTTAAATGCATATATACACAAAAAGGTGCATCAGAAAACAAATCTTAAGCATATTAGAAAAATGTTAAAGTAATATTGTAAATAAAAAAGATCTGAAATTCTAATTTGGTTTCTGCTTTGCGAAATAAGGAACCCCAATTGCTTTCAACCAATAATAATATGCCAGAAAAGGAGCTTCACGACCATAGCAGAAGGCACAGCATCTAATCCGAAGAAACAGTCCGCCTGCCTCCCGCAAATTAACCAAAAGAGGAAAATTGATTCTGATTTTTTCTATTCAGTCTTACTAGTCAAAACATGAATCGGATCCAAATGAAGTAAGTACAGCAATAAAGCTAACCAAGTTAAAAATTTTCCCTTTACACCAAGTATTTACTCAACTAAATATTTGCAATTCAATTTAACAGAACATTCAGTGTGCAGCATATAGTAAACAATGGAAGATATAGAAACTTTATCCACAATAAAAATAACTAACAACGGCGGTAATCCAATACAGGGCAACAAAAAAAAGAGAACATCTTTATAAAATTCAAACAATTACACTTTAATTAAAATAATCAGCAAGCACCCAACAAAAAAAATGGCCCGGAATCAGACAAAAAAAAACCCATGAATAACAAAAACACATTGAATCAACAAACAAAGCAAAAAAGAAAAACTGTTTGCCGAGTCTTGAAGAGGAGATATATTGAAATAAAGGAAACCCTTTTTTGTAAATAACAAAACAATCAAATCCGAAAAAGATTTCTTATGAAAGAAGCAAAAAAGAAGTACCTTGGAACGAGTGGATTGAGAAAAGGCAAAAAGAAAAAACAGAGGGTAAACGAAGGGGGAGAGAAAAGGGACGTGAAGAATTTGGGATTAGAAGAAACGGCGAGAGAGGAAAAAAGAGGAAACAAAAGAGAGGGTTTGAGGTTTATCCAATAAACAGAGAGAAAGGCAAAGAGGAGAGAATGTTAAGAGATAGATAGAGATAGAAGGGAGAAGAGTGGAATAGAATTAACATTGCATTACTTACAAAGAGGGGAGAGAGAGAAGGGGGAGGGTGGTGGGGGCGGGTGCGGTTTTCGGAACCGTTATGTGAAGCCATTGAATCGTTCGTTCTTTGGCGCCTAGCTAGCCTAGCCTAGCTCGGCTCTTGGCTTTCACAGTCTAGCCGCTTCCTACACCTCGCCTCGCTTATATAATTTTAATTTTAATTTTATATAATTTTATATTTAATTTTTTTATTTAATTTAATTGTTGTAAATTATTAACATAATTATTGATATAATATAATTTTATATTTATATATTGCGTATATAAATAATTACATTTATTCAGTATAAAAATAAATTGATGTATTTATTTAAATATGTATGATTAAATTAAAATTAAAGTTTTAAATATACATTTGAACCAAAATTAGAGTTTTACGTATATAATTGCATTAAATTAAAGTTTATGTATACAATTACACATTAAATAAAAAATCATGTATAATTTTAAAATTATCCCAAATAACAATCGTACCTATTAATTATCTGAGTTTTTTAAGTACTATACCAAATAGAATATTTATTTAAAAATAAATTAATTTAAGGATTTTTTAAAAAAAAGATTTTCTTACATAAAGAGATTTTCTTCCATAATAAATTAGAATGATAATAATTCACTGAACAATAGCAAAAAAATAGAAAAATATATCAAATTAATAAAATGAAAATGATATTTAAATTGTATGTCCTAATGTTCTAACTATTGCATGTGTGGCCATCATAAAAGTCTAGTGAAAGACAGATATGCTGTAACGCCCCCTAACCCTATACCGTCATCGGAACAGGGTTACGAGACATTACCAGTCAGTACAGTCTAATTTCGGTCATTAATTAAAATAAATATTTACACACATCCTAGTTTTAAGATGTCGTCCCTTTAATGGGCCCTCGCGGTCCAATATGAACAGTAAATTTAATTCGGAACTAATTTAGAATCACTACGAATTTTTAGTAAATTTCAAAATTCATACTACATACCGTTGCCAACCATAATTTACTCATTTCATGATCTACAACCTAATGACTCTCATAAACATCCTAGGTACATGCCATTACCAATAATTAACACACTTTACCTTAATGAATTCGGGATCGAACTGGGATGCTGATTCAACGTTCTATCTTTACTAAACCTGCGCACGGAAACAAACCGTACGCTGAGTATGGTATACTCAGTGGTATTTCCATAATCCGAACACTTAATAATATAACAATTAAACTTAAAATCACAATAACAATTATAAGTATTCATTTATTTGTTTATAGATAAATTTTCAATTACTTACCATATAAATTCTATACAAGTCATATAACAAACACAATAACATATTTGTTCAATTCTTTTCATTTACTTACCGTATAAATTCTATACAATATATTCACAATTCACTTGTTTTCACACTTTATTTCTTAACAATATACCATTTTAATTCATTCTAACATCAATCATCATCCATTTGAACTTCACTCATTTCATGAACTTTTGGTTCATGTTTTCAATCTCATATCTCAATTTCAATTCTCAATTCAATTTCTCATTTCATTCCAATAGCTCAATCAATCAAATTCACTCGACTTATCTTTTCACTTATTTAACCCTATTAACAAGACTCGGACCTTGGCGGATACACGGATCCAACCAAACACACCAATATGGCACCCAGTGCCTCATCGGATAGTTCGAAGCAATATTTGACACCCAGTGTCTCATCGGCCTAACCGAAGTAAAGTTGGTACCCAGTACCTCATCGAATCTATCCGAAGAAATATAGTGACACCCAGTGTCTCATCGACTCGAGGTCGAAGAATCCCTGAACACTTCCAATCCTATGGCATGCCAACTATATCCGACTCAGCCCGATACTGTTATAGGGTATTCAATTCACTTTCAATTTTTTTCAATCAATACACATTTTAATTAATCACATAAATTCATAATTCAATACAATTCAATTCACTTTTCAATAACAAATATCCAAATATCACAAATCTCATATTTAAAATTTTCAACAATTTATATTTCAATTCAATTCAAATAATCAATATATATTCAATATTCAATATATATATCTATATATATACGCCAATTCAATCAATATAAATTCAATAATTTCATCATATACTATATCAATCCATTTCATTTGCAAAACACAATATTCTTACTTCAAACACTTAATATACATATTAAGAATAAATTCACAATTAAGTATTAAGTTCGGATTATAGAATACAAACCGTAATTTCGAGCTAACTCCGTTGACTTTGTCTTGTCCTTTCTTAGCCGAGATTTCAAATTAAACTTTGAGCCTTGAACCCAAATTTTCCTTTTTCTTTTTCTTTCTTTCTTTCTTCCTGTTTCTTCTCTGTTTCGTTTGCTTTCATTCTGTTTCTTATGTTTCTTTACTTATTTATATAATATAATATATATATAATATACTATAATATAATAATAATTTAATATATATATTTTACACATAAAATCTCAGATTTTTATGTTTATGCCGCCTCACTTGGACAAATGGCATAATTGCCATTTTGGTCCTCTTCATTTTCTTTTATTCTACAATTCAACTTTCATCATTTATTCAATTTAGTCATTTTTCCTAATTACTCTTATTAAACTAAATTTACTTAATTAAACTCTAATTAACCACTCAATTGACTTCGTAAATATTTTTAATAAATATTTACGAATCCATTTTTCAGAAACGGAGACCCAAAAATATACTTTTTCGGTAACGGTAAATTCGGGTCGTTAATATGCATACAATAACTATAAATGAGCAATACTAGAAAACCACTAGAGATGGATCATCGTGGTCAATTGCTAATAACAATATCTTAATCTTGCCATTGTTAAATTATATTGACAATGAACTCTAATAACAACAAAACGCAAGATGCTTCCAAAAGCTCTTAGCATTGATGGTGATAAATCAATCATCAAAACTAACATAATAGATGTTATGTAGGTCCAACCTTCTACAAATGCTAAAACTACAACTATGAAGACCAAATACATCACTTGCACAATATCAACATTTTTTAAGTAGTTTTTGTTTAAAAAAAAACAATGTACCTTTGAATTATTATTTATTAACATATAAAAATAAAAAATTATTTTAAATTATTCTCAATTGAGTTGGTGTGACTTGGTTAAGTAGCACTGAACTCACTAATTTATATTTAATTGAATTAGTGTCATCCATCAATCAAATTCTAATTCAGTCAGAAAATAATTAAAAATTATATTTTAAAAAATAAATATATTATTATAAAGATGTGTTCATGTTTATATTTTTATGTATATAAAAATACAAACAATGATATTTGAATTTGATATAAAAAATTTTAAACCTTCGACGTATCATTTTAACCAAAATTTATTTATTCGATATAAATTTTAAAAATTACTTTTTCGTTATTTTTTTTATTTCATAAGTGTGTCATAATCGAATGGATCTTACATAAGTATCGGTTTGTAACATTTGCTTTTTAAAATTTACAGCAAACTAGATTTTAAAATATAATGTTTATTTGATATTAAATATAATTTAGTTATTGAATATTATCATTTTAATTTAAAATTAATAAATTTATTATTACCAATGTGTAAAATCTTTTTAATGAATTTAAATAATTGCTTTCATCTTAAACTATTTTCAAGATTTTTGTGAAAGATTTTTTATTTGAAGAAAATTGGTAATTAAGAAGATATATTATTTGTTAATTATATAAGAATGATATATTAGTGGGTTCCATAGAATTGTGTGTAATTGAATCACCCAATTACACTTTCAATTTCTTAGATGATAATGAGAATTGGAGTAATTACACCAAAATCTAAATTTTTAAAAAATATTTTTATACAAATTATAATAATTATATTATAGTATGAACACGTACAGTGTTTATTATGGTTTTGACAAAAAATGTATTATAAATCTTAATAAATTATGTTATAAAAATAATTTATGTATTTTATAAAGTTATGATTGAAAATTTTATTATAAAAAGTTATGACTAATAAGTATTGACATAATTTATTAGTGCCATACTATATTTATAAAAATAATATATTTATTCATAAAATGTTATGATTTTTTTATCTTAACTTATTTATAAAATAGCTTTCTAGATTATGGGCAAAAAATTTATTATTTATAAGATGAACAATTTATAAATATTTTTTATAAAAGTTATATATTGTAATTTTATTTTAATTTTTTACTTAATTTAGTATTATGAAAAGCGATATACTAGCTATATATATATTTTTAAATTAAATTTGCAATTAAAGCTATAAAATTATTTAGTCTATGATCCAATATTTTAATGTCGATCAGTTATACAAATATAAAGATTTTCTCAATCATTGGTGAGGTATAATATCATTGAGGATATATCAGATACAAGCATATAGATAGTTTGCAACTTTTTAATTTAAAACATTTGAGGCTTCTAAATATGGTCAGAGACATTTGTTGTTCTAAAAATATTTCTTATTAAAAACATTACTTAATATAACATAAAAAGAAGAGGTTGTCATATTAGATGTACTATTTTATTATTTCAATCATAAGGTAGATTGAGATTATTTATACTTGAAAGAGTACATGAAAGAAAATATTAACGATCTTAATTCTAAAATTCATTTCAAATGCTGATGAACTTGGTAATGACCATATAAGATGATAATGAATATATGTTAAATATTAAAGAGGAAATAACCCAACAATACATACTAGACATTTTGATAAAATTGCATATGATGTTTATTTTTTTGTTATTTTTATTAGTAATAATCCTATTATCATACTAATATTTTTTATAATATTTAAAATATCTTTATACAATATATGGTTGAATTATTTGTAGTAGAAAAAAAGAAGTTTGTCGTCCTAGAAAAGAAATAAAAATTTGATTTGATTTTTTGTTGAAGTAATATTATCGGCTCGGCTATTAGCCTAGTAAGGTGGGGAGGGGGTTGACGGTAAATAGCTTAAAGGTCATTGGCTCGCGTGGACTTTTAGTTCTCAAGTAAACGTTGTATATTTTCTTTAATCTTATATTACTCTTCCTTATCTTTACATTGCCTTAACCTCCACCTTTTCCCCTTTTTTCAATTTCATCCCTCACTTTTCAATTCTTGACATTTATTTCATTCAGAAAATATCATCCTACTTTTCTTTCTTTTTTTTAAAATATGCACACTTAATTTATTAATGAAATAAACTATTTTAAAAATTAATATAAATAAAAATTTAATAGGTGCTATAATATGTCTATAACTAACATTTGGATCGAAAAATGTCTGATTACCTCTGTATTACTAGGATTTACGTTATTTAGATTTACTTATTTGTATGTTAATTTTTTTTTATTTGGTTTGATTAGTTAAAATGTAATTTTTTTTATTTGGTTGAGAGAATATGAGAAGATCAGACATAACACAAATTTTTACTAAATTATTTTTAATCACAATAAAAATAAATAAATAAATTAATGAAGAGAATAAATAGATATTATGAAAATAAAGGAAAAATTTAAGGATAATAAAAAAATATTTAAATTTTCAATTAAGAAATATAAAATAATAGGAAAACCTCTTATCATAATTAAATAAATAAATTAAGGAATATGGTAGCGTTTAACTTTAAAAAAAAAGTTGACTTGTAAGATCGATGTGGTTGGTGCAAGAACAGATGGTGAAACCTGGGCCATCCCAAGTGGCTGACCACTGCAGCACCAAGGCTGGGGCAAAATACACTGCTTAACCCAGGCAGCTCAAGTGGCTGAGATAATACCTCTTGTGCTTTTGGGAGGATAATGGCAACGAAGATCCCATCCCACATCCACACGCTCTCTACTCCTTCACCCTCCCTTCCAAATTCACCAGCACACACACCTACCACCTACACCGCCATGGCTAGGTCGGGTTCTCAACCCCTTCCAGTTCCCAAGACATCATCTTCCTCGGCTGTCCTTGCAGCAAACCATTGTGTCTTCTTCTGCTCTTATGGACCATCCAACATTATCAACAAAACCAGATTCCCATGTTTTTTTCTTGCAGAGACTGCGGCTATTTCATTGTCTAGCTACTACACTTCTCTTGGTCTCGTTTGTCATCTCTGTTCCTGGCCTTTGGTCACCTCCATAAACGCTCAGTTAAATCCAAATTTTTTTTTTTTTTTTTTTTTTTTTTTGTAAAAAAAAAACATTCAAAAAGTAGTTAAATACTTGTAATTTCTTAAAAAAAAAAAAAAAAATCCTTGTGGATTTTTTTTTAATTGGGTATTAAAGAATAGTAACGGCAAAAACCACATGTCCCAAAAAGTTTGTAAAAAAAAGAAAAAATAAGCATCGGTACTTGGCAGCAAAAACCCCCCCCTGGGTTTGGGAGCCTTGCAAGCGTTGCCTTGTGCTCACTATAACTTTTCCAGATGTTGGAAATAACTGGTTCTGGGATCACTGTTCTAAGTCCATTGGCGTAAGCACGCAAGCTCTATGAACATAACCATTTTCCTTACTATTTTTTTTTCTGGAATTGTACTTTGAAGCTAATGCTATCTTATTATCTTGATGGAAATACATATATTTGCAGAGGAGCTTATTACTGGAAGCGGGCATCGAGAAAGGAGCAGATCAAAGTAAAATACTGGTTACTGATGATGGGACTGTGAATGAGATTGTTGTTCAAGGGGATGACCAGCAAGTAGATCAATGAGAAAAGAACTCAAGCTCAGTGAAAAGGCATGGTTTATGTAAAGGGCCTATTCGAGAGATGACAAAGATTGTGATATTGCAGATTTTGACAGTTTCATTGAAATGCACTCCACCGGCCTATATGTATGCTTTTAGCCATAAATTTAGGCTTCTGGGAGTAGACTGGCATCTGCGTTACTTCACCTGCAATTTTGTTACAATCTATAAAAATTAAAAGGTTGAATTGTGGTTGTATACTGCAAATGTGGTGTCCCTAACTGGTTTTTTCTCTTCCATAAATGGTGATGATTGTTTTTTGCCTGTTAAATGCATTTGATAGGGCTTCATAAAAATGTTTCAAGAACAGTGAAGCATCATTATGTTGCAATAAGAAATCAAATAATTTAAACACCCACAGCATCCACGTATGGCAATAGTCAAGTCTAAAGAACAATTATATTTGGTTCTCCTCAAAATCCGGGAAAATTATTCAGAGTTCAGAGAAATATCACTGGCTGCAGTTGCAATTATTCAGTTACAAAAAAACACTAACAATGCCCTCAAAGTCCAAGGCAGGAAAAGCAAAATTCTGTAACAAACTTCGCATTATCTAATAAAATTTTAAAAACTTATGAGAACCCAAGGAACACTACAATTCTTAACCGATAAGCAGTTTGCTCTCATCCAAGAAGGTGTAAGTGGTACTTCCAGGTTGTATGGTGCGGACCCTTGCGAATCCTGCCAGAGACATTCATAATGGGAACCATGGCAAGGGCAAAACCATCCGCATAATCACCAGCATTTGCAAGGGAATGCAACCCAGATGTGTGCAAACCCCAACAACAATTAACCACTCTGGATTCTTAACCCTTGCTGCATCCTCCTGTGGATCACGAAGAGACCCTAGATCAACACTGTTCGCTAACTTGATATCCTCGTCAGTTCGGCGCCTGATGAAGACTGGCTTTCCACGCCATTTAAACAGTTACGGTGCTGCCAGGTTCAATGCTGGAGAGATCAACCTCGAGAGAAGCCAGTGCAAGAACATCCTTACTGGCTGACATGCTCAGGACAAGCTTGAGGATGAGCAGACGGATAACAGATGCGTACACAACCTACACCTGTCAGGACAAATAGGCCAAATGCCCGCTTGCTGGGGTCACCAGGAGGAAAACGTTCATGGTTGTATTCATCAT